>NC_138770.1:50397599-50405823 GCF_965119305.1 Pelophylax lessonae | reverse complement strand
CTCAGAGAACCCGGGGGGCAGAGGGGAGGCTTAGCCCCCTTTATATGGGGATGCTCTGTCTTCTCAGAGAACCCGGGGGGGAGAGGGGAGGCTTAGCCCCCTTTATATGGGGATGCTCTGTCTTCTCAGAGAACCCGGGGGGAGAGGGGAGGCTTAGCCCCCTTTATATGGGGATGCTCTGTCTTCTCAGAGAACCTGGGGGGGGGGGAAGAGGGGAGGCTTAGCCCCCTTTATATGGGGATGCTCTGTCTTCTCAGAGAACCCGGGGGGAGAGGGGAGGCTTAGCACCCTTTATATGGGGATGCTCTGTCTTCTCAGAGAACCTCGGGGGGGGAAGAGGGGAGGCTTAGCCCCCTTTATATGGGGATGCTCTGTCTTCTCAGAGAACCCGGGGGGGAGAGGGGAGGCTTAGCCCCCTTTATATGGGGATGCTCTGTCTTCTCAGAGAACCTGGGGGGGGGGGGGGAAGAGGGGAGGCTTAGCCCCCTTTATATGGGGATGCTCTGTCTTCTCAGAGAACCCGGGGGGGAGATGGGAGGCTTAGCCCCCTTTATATGGGGATGCTCTGTCTTCTCAGAGAACCTGGGGGGGGGGGGAAGAGGGGAGGCTTAGCCCCCTTTATATGGGGATGCTCTGTCTTCTCAGAGAACCCGGGGGGGGAGAGGGGAGGCTTAGCCCCCTTTATATGGGGATGCTCTGTCTTCTCAGAGAACCCGGGGGGGGGGAGGCTTGGCCCCCTTTATATGGGGGTGCTCCCCTTTCAATTTTGTGCATTTTTTTAAATATAACATAAAATATTAAACAAGATACATGAAAATTATGTAAAAATATCAGCTAAAGGGGAAAGGGGAGAAAGGAGTGAAGTTCTTTTTAGATATACAGGGCTTTTTTTTTCTCAGTTCCCCTCCCCTGAGGAACCCTTTGTCTCCGCCCCCTACCTACCTCCACATTTTGTCCTTTGTCTCCACTCTCTATTCACCTCCCAGCTCCACCCCTTTTTAGAGAATGCAGAATCAAGTATCATTTTGTGGTGCTAAGTCATTTCTATGGAAATTTTTAACAACAAGAGGCAGTAAAATAGATCCCCTGCAGCCAGCAAAAATAGAATGCTCCCCCCAGCAACAATAGATCCCCTCAACATCAATAGAACCTTCTTGGCAATAACAGACCCCACCCACTAAAATTAAATCCCAAAATACCCTCCTCATCAGTATCTCACCCCCAGCACCAATAGAACACCCCAGCGACAACAGAGCCCCTCAGCAACAACAGACTCCTTCCTCCCAACGACAATAGATCCCCTCAGCAAAAACCCACCCAGCAATAATAAGACCTATCTGAGCAACAATAAATCCCCGGAAACAAAATACTCCCCAGCAACAATAGATCCCCTAAGCAGCAATAATAGACCCCTCCCAACAACAGAAGATCCCCCCATCACAAATAAGGCACCCTAGCAACAGTTGGCCCTCTTCAGCAACAATAGATCCCCTCCAGCAACAATAAAACCTCCCTGGCAATAACAGACCCCACCCAACAACAATAAATGCCTCAGGAAAGAACTACACCCCCCCCCCCCATCAGTAGCTCACCCACAGCAACAATAGGACCCCCCCCCCCCAGCGGCAATAGATCCCCTCAGCAACAACATACCCCCCCCCCAGCAATAATAACCCCCCTGGAACAAGATACCCCCTAGAAACAATAGCTGCCCCACCAGCAACATTCGATCCAACAAAGCAACAACTTCCCCCTCCCAGTAACATTAGATCCTTTTGAGAGAAATAGAATCTCCCCAGCAATAATAGACCCAGGGTCACAATACTCCCTAGCAACAATACTGCCCCCAGCAGCCAGTATCAAACTCCCCTCATCAGTAGATCAGCACCAGCAACTTTAGAACCCCCCAGAAACAAAAGATCCGCTCAGCAACAACAAATCCCCCCAGCAATAATAGACCATTCACAGCAACAAAAGACCCCACAGGAACAATAGATGCTCAACCAGCAACAATAGATCCCCCAGCAGCAATTATCAATAAATTACACTCCCCCATCAGTAGATCACCCCCACTAACAGAGCCCCCCCCCCCCCAGAAACAAAAGATCCCTTCAGCAACATTAGATCCACCACAGCAAAAATAGATCCCCTCAGAAGCAATATAACCCCTCCCCCCAGCAATAACAGACCCCACCCAACAACAATAAATCCCCAGGAACAGAATCCCCCCCCCCCACTACTGTCCTCATCAGTAACTCAACCCCAGCAACAATAGATCCACTCAGCAACAACAGAACCCCCAGAAATAATAGACCCCTCCCAGTAACATAAGATCCCTCCAGGAGCAAAATACCCCCCGAAACAATAGATGTCGCACCAGAAAACATAGATCCAACAAAGCAACAATAGACCTCCGTTCATCAGTAGATTGACCACAGCAACAATAGACCCCCTTCCCCCCAGCAACAATAGATCCCCATAGCAGCAACAGACCCACTCAGCAATAATAGATCCCTCAAAACAACATTAGTTCCCCTCAGAAGAATTAGAACCCCTCCAGCAATAATAGACCACTCCCAGCAACAAAAGATTCCCCTAGGAACAACCGCCCCCTCCACCCAGCATAAATAGATCCACCACAGCAACAATAGACTCCCTCCAGCAACAATAGATCCCCTCAGCAGTAATAAAGCCTCCCCAGCAACAACACCCCCCCCCCATCAGTAGCTCAACCCAGCAACAATATAATCCCCCAGTGACAATAGATCTCTTCAGCAACAACATACCACCCCAGCAATAATAGACCTCTCCCAGCAACAATAGATCCCACAGGAACATGATACCCTTTAGAAACAATATCTGCCCCACCAGCAACATTATATTAAACAAAGCAACAATAGACCCCTACCAGCAACAATAGATCCCCCTTCATCAGTAGATCTACTACAGCAACATTAGACCTCCTCCCAAGTGACAATAGATTCCCTCAGCAACAACAGACCCACCTAGCAATAATAGACCCCTCCCAGCAACAATACAGTAGATCCCCTCAGCAGAAATAAAACCTCCCCAGCAATAATAGACCTCTCTAAGCAACAATAGATCTCCCCAGGATCACGATACTCCCCAGCAACAATGCAGCCCCAGCAGCTAGTATCAAACTTCTCTCATCAGTGGATCATCCCAAGCAACAATAGAAACTCCCCAGAAACAACAGATACCCCTAGCAATAATAGACCCCTCCCAGCAACAAAAGATCCCACAGGAACAAAATATCCTCCAGAAACAATAGATGCCCCACCAGCAACATTACTCTCTAGCAACAGCAGATCGCCCCAGCAGCAAGTATCAATAGCCGCCCCCCCCCCCACCATCAGTAGATCATCCCCAGCAACAATCGAGTCCACCAGAAACAATAGATCCCCTCAGCAATATTAGATTACCACAGCACAACGATAAACCCCTCCCCCCACCAGCAACAATAGATCCCCCAGCAGCCAGAATCAATAGACCTAAATATTATACTCATTTTTATTTTATTTTTTTTTACTATTTTTACTATTTCCTAGTCATATATGGTCAATCACTTTATAGTGTATTGTCAATGCAATTTTTTTTAATAAGATTTTTATTTTTTATTTTTATCTATATATTTATCAATTTGTATTTTATTTTTTTTACCATTTTTACCATTTGCTAGTCATACATGGTAAATCATTGGGCAGAATACTGTTAGTTATGTATAGTTTACAACAAGACACAAATATTCCTAATAGTAAAAATGATTATTTGAATAAATTTTATTGATATAGTTATATATTTTTATTGTATTTTTTTACTATATTTACCACGTGCTAGTCACATATGGGCAATCGCTGGATGGTGCACTGTCAATCCAATATGTTTTATACCAGAACAAATAAGTGTTAACACCCCCCCCCCCCCCCCACAGAAAAAAAAAAAAAACACTTTCATCTAAACAAAGAAACTGAGAATGAATTAGTTTCAACTAGATTAGGAAATATATAAATAAATAAAAATAAATATGTAGCGCTCATATATAATTAAATTCCACCTCATGCAGTGAAAATAATATGAAAGCAGATAAATACAATAGAACATGAAATGGCCCAGTTGCACAAATTCAATAGTGATGAAACGCGTCGGAGCGAGGCTTGGTCACGTAGCCGTGGGGTGGAGCTTTGTGAGGCCACAGCTGGAGTGTGTGGGCAGACAGAGAGAAATGCTGGAAGGACTGCTATGAACAATTCCAATGGTACTGCAGAACCCTACGTGCAGCGCAAGAGAAAAGAGTGCAAAACAATCCTTATGAATCGGTTGTCACTGTATCAGGTGTCCCCATTGGAAGACAATTGTACAGATTTGGATCTTCCATGGCTTTTTGCCTTGGTCCCAACAAGTTCTCCTTGTGCAGCATCAAGTGTGAAGTTCTCCCCCGCTGGGAGGGCACAATGGCTCAGAGGGGGGGATTCCCCTGTCAATACTATCTGTGTTGATGGGGGAGTCGAGTGATTGCAGGAAAGAAATTTGCTTCGCCTAAGCCCGGCCACTGACTCATCCTCCTGACTACGGAGTTGTCCCCTTTGGACTGTAAATGCTCCCTGCCTGTTCAAACATCATCTCTCACTGTGCATGCCAGTAACCCACTCACTTCTAATCAGACCACGGCCTGGTCAAAAATGTGGATACTTGTCTATCCACCTGCAAGCACACACATAATGTTGACCACTAGGGATGAGCTTGGGTTCAGCTCCAGCTTCGGTCCGAATTCTATGTTCAGCAGAATCCAGAAGGCAGCTGCCAGTTCAGGGCCAATGAGCTGCAAGTGAGGGATTCCTCACCCCCCATGACATCATTGACCTAACATGGCCATATTGGGTCAATATCATTAAACTAGTATGCCCACATGGCTATATTAGGTCAGTGTCATTGACCTATGACGTGCTCATGGCCATGCTCATCTTAGGTCAACATCTTCACCATGTGGCCATATTCGGTCAATGATGTGCCAAGAACCCCTGCCTTTTTTTGGACCAAACCCAAGCTCATCCCTATTGCCATCCTTTTTGGGGGTCATATGGCCATCTTAGGTCAATATTGTCCCAAGCATCCCTGTCCCGTTTGGACCTATTCCAAGCTCTTGGGGGATTCTTTGCTCCTTAGCTTGACAGAAACAAGGAGGCAGGTACACTCATGACATTATTGGCTTAATATAGCCATATGGGCTTATTAGGTCAATGTCATTAATCAAATGGCACTTTTCCACTGCAAGTACCGGCTCGGCTCTACTCGGCCCTGCTTGGCCCGGTTTGCTTTTCCACTGCTGGTACCGCATGGTACGGTGTTGGAACGGTTCGGTACGGTTTGGTATGGTTTGCTTTTCCACTAAAGTAGTACTAAAGTTAAGTGGGTGGGATTCTCTGACCAATCAGTGGCTAGTAGTGACTGCATGCAAAGGATTGTCGGATATGGTACCGGGTATGGTACCTCTTGGAACCACAATCGAGGTGGTACTGTTTTAGAGAGTCGTACCGTTTGGTTCCATGTAGTGGAAAAGTGCAGCCGTACCGTACCGTACCGAGCCGTTCTTACACCGTACCATGCGGTACCAGCAGTGGAAAAGCACAAAAGCGAGCCGAACCATTCGGTTCCATGCAGTGGAAAAGCGCCGCCGTACCGTACCGAACCGTTCCTACACCGTACCATGCGGTACCAGCAGTGGAAAAGCACAAAAGCGAGCCGAACCGTTCGGTTCCATGCAGTGGAAAAGCGCCATAAGATGGCCATGTTCCCATATTAGGTCAATGATGTCCCAAGCATTCCTGCTCCTTTTTGTACCGAACCCATGCTCATCCCTATTAACCACCTATTTCAATAATAATCAATTCTGACCAATTGTAATTCACTTAGGTAAGGTTAGCAAATACTCTGCTTTAAAAGTCAGCATTTTTTTCGGAGTGAATCCCATGAACACTTGGCTACTCTTACTGGCTTCAATGTGGATGGACCCAAGCACACTTGGCATAATTCCATCCTTCACTGGCAGCCTTTTGCCAGTGGCAGCTGTCAGTGCTGGGACAGTAAGCTGTGGGTGGAGGGATTCTTCCTTGCCTCCCCAGCTTGATGTAAACAAAGAGGCAGGGATGCTCATGACATCATTGACTTAATATGGTCACATGGACACATTATGTCAATATCATTGATGTAAGATGGCCGCATGGCCATCTTAGGTCAACATCATTAACCTAATATGGCCATGTGGACATATTAGGTCAACGATGCCCCAAGCATCTCTGCCCTTTTTGAACCAAACCCAAGTTCATCCCTATTAGCCATCTACCATCTTAGGTCAACGCCATTAACCTGATATGGCCATGTGGCCATATTAGGTCAACGATGCCCCAAGCATCCCTGCCCTTTTTGGACCAAACCCAAGCTCTTTTGACCACATATTTGGGGGCCACATGGCCATATTAGTCCTATGATGTCCCATGCATTCCTGCCCTTTTTGGACCAAACCCGAACTCATCTCAGGAACATATGGCTACTCTTACTAGCTTCCTGGCTTATTAGATGGCTGTATATGTGGATTGCCCCAACACAAACTTGGCATGGCCGCTAATAAGGCAGTTTAACTGGTCCTGTTGTACTGGGCCCAGGCCTCATCGCCTAAACAGGGGGGCTCGGGGCAACTTTATTGTTGATTTCCTCCTTAATGAATACATTGATTTTACTTGGCCACACCTCCGCTCCTGCTTGCTTAAATTACATTTCCCTGGGCCCCATCACATCAACAGAGGGGCCTAGGAATTGAGAGCAGAGGTGGGACTTTTTTTCAGCGCCAGTGAATAAAGTCAGTGCTCCGTTCTGCTGCACCTCGGACAGGGTAAGTGGAGGTTTCCATCAGGAAGGTTGTACAGGGCCCCATGATTTCTAACAGCAGCTCTAACACTTGGCATTGTTCCTTCATTCATTGGCTGCCTTTGACCAGGGGCAGCTGTCAGTGGGGTCAATGATCTGTGGGTGGGGGATTCTTTGCCCCTCAGCTTAATGTAAACAAAGTGGCAAGGATGCTCATGACATTATTATTAATATTATTTTATTATTATACAGAATTTAAATAGTGCTTACAATCTAAAGGGAGGTAGAGGTGGTACAAAAGGTGCGGGGGTGATCTGATGGAGGTGGCTCTCGTACAGTTCTTAGGTGGAGGTGGGGTAGGCTTCCCTGAATAAGCGAGTTTTCAGGGATCCCCTAAAGGTGGACAGGGTAGGGGCTGACCGGACATACTGGGGCAGGGAGTTCCAAAGGATGGGAGAAGCTCTGGCATCACTGGCTTAATATGGCCACATGGCTATCTTAGGTCAACATCATTAACCTCATATGGCCAAATTAGGTCAATGATGTCCCAAGCATCCCTGTCCTTTTTGGACCAAACCCAAGCTCATCCCTATTGACCACCTATTTGGAGCCAAGTGGCCAAATTAGGTCTATGATGTCCCAAGTACCCTTGCCCCTTTTGGACCAAACCCAAACTCCCCCCTGCTCGTTGAGCTTACAACCTAAAGGGAGGTGGAGGTGATACAAAAGGTAATAGCTGCGGGGGGGGGGGGATCTGATGGAGGTGGCTCTGGTACAGTTCTTGGGTGGAGGTGGGGTAGGCTTCCCTGAAAAAGTGAGTTTTCAGGGATCTCCTAAAGGCAGACAGGGTAGGGGGCTGACTAGACATACTGGGGCAGGGAGTTCCAAAGGGGGCATCATTGGTTTAATATGGCCACATGGCCATCTTAGGTCAACATCATTAACCTAATAAGGCCATATTAGGTAAATGATGTCCCAAGCATCCCTGTCCTTTTTGGACCAAACCCAAGCTCATTCCTATTGACCACCTATTTGGAGCCAAGTGGCCATATTAGGTCTATGATATCCCAAGTACCCTTGCCCCTTTTGGACCAAACCCAAGCTCACCCCTTTTTACAACCAAATTTAATAATATAATCAATTCTGATCAATTGTAATCCACTTAGGTAAGGTTAGCAAATATTCTTCTTCAAAAGTCAGCATTTCTTATGGGTGAATCCCAGGAACATTTGGTTACTCTTACTGTCTTCGGGGCTTATAAAAAGGCTGTATATGTGGATTGCCCCAAGCACACTTGGCATAGTTCCAACATTTACTGGCAGCCTTTTGTTGTAAGCCCAGC
>NC_138770.1:50290099-50395099 GCF_965119305.1 Pelophylax lessonae | reverse complement strand
GTCTGGGGTTGCATGAGTGCTGCTGGCACTGGGGAGCTACAGTTCATTGAGGGGACCATGAATGCCAACATGTACTGTGACATACTAAAGCAGAGCATGATCCCCTCCCTTCGGAGACTGGGTCGCAGGGCAGAATTCCAACATGATAACGACCCCAAACACACCTCCAAGACAACCACTGCCTTGCTAAAGAAGCTGAGGGTAAAGGTGATGGACTGGCCAAGCATGTCTCCAGACCTAAACCCTATTGAGCATCTGTGGGGCATCCTCAAATGGAAGGTGGAGGAGCGCAAGGTCTCTAACATCCATCAGCTCTGTGACGTCATCATGGAGGAGTGGAAGAGGACTCCAGTGACAACCTGTGAAGCTCTGGTGAACTCCATGCCCAAGAGGTTTGGGGCAGTGCTGGAAAATAATGGTGGCCACACAAAATATTGACACTTTGGGCCCAATTTGGACATTGTCACTTAGGGGTGTACTCACTTTTGTTGCCAGCAGTTTAGACATTAATGGCTGTGTGTTGAGTTATTTTGAGGGGACAGAAAATTTACACTGTTATACAAGCTGTACACTCACTACTTTACATTGTAGCAAAGTGTCATTTCTTCAGTGTTGTCACATGAAAAAATAGAATAAAATATTTACAAAAATGTGAGGGGTGTACTTACTTTTGTGAGATACTGTATACCATGGTTTGAGGACTCTATAACTTTCACATAAACCAATTAACCACTTGACCTCCAGAAGGTTTTACCCCCCTTCATGACCAGGCCCTTTTTTGCTATTTAGCACTGCACTACTTTAACTGACAATTGCAAAGTCATGCAACACTGTACACAGACAATATTTATATCATTTGTTTCAGCTTTATTTTGGTAGTATTTGATCACCACTTTTTTTTGCAATATAATTAAAAAAAAAAAAAAAACATTTAAAAAAAAAAAAAAGAAAATTAAAGAGTATTTTTTACTTTTTGCTTCAAAACATATTTAATAATAATAAAAAAAAATCTTATTTCTTCATACATTTTGGCCAAAACGGGTGTATAGGCACTACAACCTTCCCACATAAACGCTCCGCCCGGTGCTCAGACCTTGAGGCTGCTGACACCTCCAACGTACCATGGAAAGGGATGGTCAGCATTCAGGGTGACATCTGAAAAAAATAGTATTTCTTTATTCAGCAAACGTGTACAATTCTGTAAAACAGCCTACGCGTTTTGGATGTTAATCCTTAGCCATGGCTAAGGATTATTATAGCGAAGAATTATTATTTTTTTGGATGTCATCCTGAGTGCCAACCATCCCTTTTCTTACTCTGGTATTCTGCTACGTCTTTGATAAAAAAAAAAAAAATACCAATAAGTTTCTTATTGATCGATTTGCATGAAAGTTATGGCGTCTAAAAACTATAGGATATACACTGGATTTTGTTTTTTTTATACTACTAATTTAACCACTTAAGCCCCGGAAGATTTTACCCCCTTCCTGACCATGTTTTTTTTTGCGATTTTTTACTGCGTGATTTTAACGGACAATTGCGCGGTCGTGCGACGCTGTAACTAAACGAATTTGACGTCCTTTTTTTCCCACAAACAGAGCTTTCTTTTGGTGGTATTTGATCACCTGTGCGATTTTTACTTTTTGCGCTATAAACAAAAAAAGAGCGACAATTTTACAAAAATAGCAATATTTTTCACATTTTTTTATATGAAATTCCCCCCCAAAAAAATGTAGAAATCAAAATTTTTTAACATTTTTGGCCAATTTGTTTTATGCTACCTATGTTTGGTAAAAAAATCGCAATAAGTGGATTTTGATTGGTTTGCGCAAAAGTTATTGCGTTCACTAACTAAGGGAAAGATTTCTATCATTTTGTTTTTTTTTTAACGCGTAATGGCGGCGATCTGCGATTTTATTTGCGGGACTGCGACATTGTGGCGGACAAAACGGACCCTTGACTGACATTTTTGACACTTTTGGGGTTACCAGTGACATTACTGCAGTAATCAGTGCTATACATATGCACTGTTACTGCAAAATTACACTGGCAGGGAAGGGGTTAACTTTATTTGGGAAGGAGGGGTTAAGTGTATCCCTAGGGGTGTGCTTTTTACTGTGATTGGACATGGCTACTGGAGTAGGAACAGTGATCAATGGTCCTACATAGTAGAACCGTCTGATCTCCATTCTTACACAGGGGAGAATGACAGGCGGCTTTGTTTACATCAGCCGCCTGTCTTTCTCCCTCTCCACCGACGATCGCCGAGTGACCGGCGGACATCGGGTCCGCCGGTCACATGCACGGACTTCCTAGGGAACGAGCCGTGGCGGGCGCGTGCCTCCGCGGGCGCGCTCGCCCGCTATTGGCTCACAAGGAAGTGACAGGCTAGTGACGTATATATACGTCACTTTGCCTGGCCGGGGCTGACCGCCACCGTATATAGTTGTGCGGCGGTTGGCAACCGGTTAAATTTTAATGGGACTGCAATAGTGCGGCTGACAATCTGACACAAACTGATGTTGGGGGGAACTGACTTACTGACATCACTAGTGACACTAATACATTGATCAGTGAAAACATAGATGGGAATATGGAACACCGCTTAACAAAGGTATGTAGGCATAGGACACACCCCCGTGCTACGCCGCCCCCCCCCCCTTTTAACCACTTCTGGACCGGGCCTTTTTCTGACACTTGTTGCTTACAAGTTAAAATCAGTTTTTTTTTTACTGGAAAACTACTTAGAACCCCCAACCATTATCTTTATATATTTTTTTTTAGCAGAGACCCTAGAGAATAAAATGGAGATCATTGCAATATTTTTTATTACAGCGTATTTGCACAGCGGCCTTACAAAACGCAATTTTTATGGGGAAAAAATACACTTTTGTTAATTAAAAAATAAGAAAACAGTAAAGTAAACCCAATTATTTTCCATAATGTGAAAGATAATGTTACGCCGAGTAACAAGATAACCATCATGTTATGCCTCAAAATTGCGCACGCTCGTGGAATGGCGACAAACATTGGTCCTTAAAAATCCCCATAGGCGACACTTTAAACATTTCTACAGGTCAGTTTAGAGTTACAGAGGAGATCTAGGGCTCAAATTATTACTCTCACTCTAACGATCGCGGTGATACCTCACATGTGTGGTTTAAACACCGTTTACGCATGTGGGCGTGACTTGCATATGCGTTCACTTCTGCGCGTGAGCTAACGGGGGACGGAGCGCTTTAAATTTTTTTTTTCCTATTTTTTTTATCTTTTATTTTTACACTGTCCTTTTAAAAAAAATGTTTTTGATGACTTTTATTCCTATGACAAGAAATGTAAACATCCCTTGTAATAGAAATAAGCAGGACAGGTCCTTTTTAATGTGAGATCTGGGGTCACAAAGACCTCACATCTACACTAAAAAAGAAAAAAAAAAAAGTTATGGTGAAAAAAAGAGGGACAGAGGGACTTTGTCCTGAGTCAGGGACAGTCCCTTGAAATCAGGAGCAGTTGGGAGCTATGGTGTTAATACCATATACTGGCGCTTTACTAATTACACCGGCTGTAAAGGGGTTAACACCCAGGGGCTCGATCAAGGGGTTAGATATGGGCTTGTCTGGGACCTGCTGATCAGCTATGTCCAATCACAGCCCAGAGCTCTGTGTTGACAATCAACACAAAGCTCTGTACAGAAGGAACGCGGATGAAACAGGGGTGGGAACCTAAGAGATCTATTAGTTCCATCCCAGTTCCTTCTGTACAGAGCTCTGTGTTGATTGTCAACACAGAGCTCTGGGCTGTGATTGGACATAGCTGGGCATAGAAGAAAGATGGTGGCTGGATTATCTGGCTTCTTCCTGGAAAGGGTCAGTGGCCTTGGTTATGTCCTGGGAGCAGGGCCAGGCCAAGGGGTGGGCAGGAGGGACAGCTGACTTGGGTGCAATGGTTTATTGCAGGGATGTGGATGACCACGCCATTGGCAGTTAAAGTAGCGCAGTGCTGAATTGAATAAAATGGCCTGGTCGTGAAGTGGGGGGGGGGGGGGGGTAAAACTTTCCAGACGGCAAGTGGCTATAAATGGGCCCGTTGCTTTGGCTATGGGCAAAGCACAGGTTCACTTGTAAGTACACCGGGCATAGAAGAAAGATCATTATATGGCTTCTTCCTGGAAAGGGTCAGTGGCCTTGGTTATGTCCTGGGAGCAGGGCCAACCATCCAGGACAAGGAGTGGGCAGGAGGGACAGCTGCCTTGGGTGCAATGGTTTATTGCAGGGATGTGGATGGCCACGCCATTGCCAGTTAAAGTAAGTGCTCACTAGCAAAAAAGGCCCTGGCCATAAAGGGGAAGGGGTAAAACCTTCTGGTGGGCAAGTGGCTACAAATGGGCCTGTTGCTTTGGCCATGGGCATAGACTTAGACATGGGCATAGACATTGACACCAGGCATAGAATAAAGATGGCGGCCGCATTAGCTGGCTTCTTCCTAGAAAGAGTTAGTGGCTTTGGCTATGTCCTGGGAGCAGGTCAGGGACAAGGGGTGTGCAGGAGGGACAGCTGCCCTAGACACATTGGTCCCTGACCTTAACCCTAAAGGAGGATAGGGGGCGCATTTTGGCATCTTTGCCCTGGGCGCTGGATGGCCTTCTCCCAGCACAGCCTGGGAGGGACATATATAAGCCACTCAAGCGCTATAGGACCGGTAGCATGGTCTTGAAACGGTTCTTGGCGCAACCACTGGATGGGACCATCCAGGCCCTTCATACAAAGCCGCTGATGTATCATAAGTAAAGTACTAAGAAATAAGGCAGAGCCGAGCTGCAGGCGTCGTTATACGGTGTACAGACGTGCGCCCCTCGCCATTCATCTTCGTTACACGTTGTCTGGTTATCTCCCTTCTGGTCCAGCCGTGGAAGATGAAAGTCAGACATGCTCTCCGGAGAGCATTAGACAACACTCTCTCTTTACTGCCGCCTGATCATCAAAGTCACGTTCGGAAAACACACAGACGCGGGATTCTCTCTCTGGTCTGCGCCTTCCGCGCCAGATGCCTTCCAGCTCACTGATCCGTAGCCGCTAAGTGGACTGTTAGACTAAATTAATTCATTTCGGGTCAGATAAATAATACATGAAGATGGGCGGCCGTGTCTTATATCTTCATCTCTGCGGAGAACAACAATGCTTTGATAGAGGGACATAATTCGAAGATATAACGTGTGCCTCAAACTTTGGGGACATCCTCAAGTGGCAATACATAAATCAGGGGTCTTCAAACTATGGCCACATCCAGCCCACTACAAAATTGTATCTGGCCTGCAGCTGATGTCCCCAGGTAGAGGATCCAGAACAGCTGGTCTCCATTGATGGGGACCTTGATGTAAGGGGTGCTCTGATGGGAGCACTGAAGTAATGGGGGACCCTCATAGGGACAATGATGTAAGGGGAGCTCTGATGGGAACCCAAAAGTAACGGGGGACCCTCACAGGGACACGGATGTAAAGGAGACTCTGATGGGGACCATGATGTAAGGGGTGCTCTGATGGGAGCACTGAAGTAATGGGGGACCCTCATAGGGACAATGATGTAAAGGAGACGATGATGGGGACCTTGATGTAAGGGGTGCTCTGCTGGGAGCACTGAAGTAACGGGGGACCCTCATAGGGACACTGATGTAAAGGAGACTATGATGGGGACCCTGATGTAAGGGGTGCTCTAATGAGAACCCTGAAGTAATAGGGGACCCTCATAGGGACACTGATGTAAAGGAGACTATGATGGGGACCCTGATGTAAGAACTGCTATGATAGGAACCCAGAAGTTATGGGGGACCCTCATAGGGACACTGATGTAAAGGAGACTATGATGGGGACCCTGATGTAAGGGGTGCTCTGATGGGAACCAAGAAGAAACAGGGGAACCTCATAGGGACACTGATGTAAAGGAGACTATTATGGGGACCCTGATGTAAGAAGTGCTATGATGGGAACCCAGAAGTTATGGGGGACCCTCATAGGGACACTGATGTAAAGGAGACTATGATGGGGACCCTGATGGAAGGGGAGCTCTGATGGGAACCCAAAAGTAACGGGGGGACCCTCACAGGGACACGGATGTAAAGGAGACTATGATGGGGACATTGATGTAAGGGGAGCTCTGATGGGAACCCAGAAGTAACGGGGGACCCTCATAGGGACACTGATGTAAAGGAGACTATTATGGGGACCCTGATGGAAGGGGAGCTCTGATGGGAACGCAAAAGTAATGGGGGACCCTCACAGGGACACGGATGTAAAGGAGACTATGATGGGGACCTTGATGTAAGGGGAGCTTTTATGGGAACCAAGAAGTAATGGGAGACCCTCATAGGGACACTGATGTAAAGGAGACTATGATGGGGACCCTGATGGAAGGGGAGTTCTGATGGGAACAAAAAAGTAACGGGGGACCCTCACAGGGACACAGATGTAAAGGAGACTATGATGGGAACCCAGAAGTAACAGGGGACCCTCATAGGGACACTGATGTAAAGGAGACTATGATGGGGACCCTGGTGTAAGGGGTGCTCTGATGGGAACCCTGAAGTAATGGGGGACCCTCATAGGGACACTGATGTAAAGGAGGCTATGATGGGGACCCTGATGTAAGGGGTGCACTGATGGGAACCCAGAAGTAACAGAGGAACCTCATAGGGACATTGATTTTGCCCCCCACCTGTGCAGTATGCGGTAGCAGCATTTCTTGGCTCTGAGGAAGGGAGGTCGCCCTCGAAACCCGTCAGCCTAAGCCACAGCAGCTCCGTGCGGTTTGCCGCATGTTGCCCAGCATCACGCAGTGCCTGGCCACCTTGGAGACGTCTTTACTTATTCTTAGATTTGTTGATATGTGTGTATTATCACACTATTTATGTGAGTATATTTTATGCATTTTACTATTTTAATAAATGTTTTTAGTGGTAATGCACTAGGTCGGTGCGCCCCTCTTTGTGTTATCTTTCTTCAGTTTGTATCAGATACCCTTGGTCCCGAGGTGGCAGCAAGACATTCAGTCATACCCATCCATATGTATCTTGCCTCTTCCTTCCCATTATTGCACTTGAGCGCAGGAGAATTGAACTACACTAACGTTTTTTGCCTGCCTTGACCTCTGCCTGGACACTGAATATTTGTGCTTGCTACCCGACTCATCCTCTGTCTGGATACTGACTACTCTTGCCTTCCACCTGCATCGACCTCTGCCTGGGGACTGAATATTCTTGCTTACAGCCTGCTTCAGCCTTTTCCTGGACACTGGATATCCTTGCTTACCACCTGCTTCAGCCTCCGCCTGGGCACCCAATATCCTTGCTTACCACCTGCTTAAGCCTCCCACCTGGGCACCGAATATCCTTGCTTACCACCTGCTTAAGCCTCTGCCTGGGCACTGGATATCCTTGCTTGCTGCCTGCTTCTGCTTCGACACTAAATATTCTTGCTTACAGCCTGCTTCAGCCTTTTCCTGGACACTGAATATTCTTGCTTACTGCCTGCTTCAGCCTCTGCCTGGGCACTGAATATTCTTGCTTACTGCCTGCTTCAGCCTCCGTCTGGGCACTGGATATTCTTGCTTACCACCTGCTTCAGCCTCCGCCTGGGCAGTGGGCACGAATATCCTTTCTTACCACCTGCTTCAGCCTCTGCCTGGGCACTGGATATCCTTGCTTGCTGCCTGCTTCTGCTTCGACACTGAATATTCTTGCTTACAGCCTGCTTCAGCCTTTTCCTGGACACTGAATATTCTTGCTTACTGCCTGCTTCAGCCTCTGCCTGGGCACTGAATATTCTTGCTTACTGCGTGCTTCAGCCTCCGTCTGGGCGCTGGATATCCTTGCTTACCACCTGCTTCAGCCTCCGCCTGGGCACCGAATATCCTTGCTTACCACCTGCTTCAGCCTCCGCCTGGGCACTGGATATCCTTGCTTGCTGCCTGCTTCTGCCTCTGCCTGGACACTGACTACTCTTGCTTACTGCCTGCTTCAGCCTCTGCCTGGGCACTGAATATTCTTGCTTACTGCCTGCTTCAGCCTCCGTCTGGGCACTGGATATCCTTGCTTACCACCTGCTTCAGCCTCCGCCTGGGCACCGAATATCCTTTCTTACCACCTGCTTCAGCCTCCGCCTGGGCACTGGATATCCTTGCTTGCTGCCTGCTTCTGCCTGGACACTGACTACTCTTGCTTACTGCGTGCTTCAGCCTCTGCCTGGACACTGAATATCCCTGCTTGTTGCCTGGCTCAGCCTCTGCCTGGACACTGGATATTCTTGCTTGCCGCCTGCCTTAGCCTCTGCTTGGACATGGACAACTCTTGCCTGCCACCTGCATCGAACTCTGTTTGACCAGAGCATTTACTCGCAGGCAGCGCCTGTGTGCTTCATGATACACAGGGACCATATCAATAATATATATATATATATATATATATATATATATATATATATATATATATATATATATATATATATTTCACATATGAGTGGGGTCCCCTCTTCCCACATATCTTTCCAACGATCAATCAAGGGTATAGATCAATGGGATATACAGTACTTACTAGATTGGGAGTCTCCTGGGCCATTGATGTGGATATCTGAATATCCTTGCTTTCTGCCTGTCTCAACTTCTGCCTGGACAATGAAGATCCTTGCTTTCTGCCTGTCAACTTCTGCCTGGACACTGAATATCCTTGCTTGCCGCTTACCTCAACCTCTGCCTGGACTTTGACTACTCTTGCCTGCGACCTACCTCGACCTCTGCCTGGACACTGACGACTCTTGCCTGCCACCTGAAGTGACATATGCCTGGAGAGTGACTGTTGTTGTGTACCATCTGCCTTTATCTGTGTCTGAATTCTGCCCAGTTGTAGGGAAACTTAACCTCATCGTAACCACCCCATTCCTGCTACCCTTGGTGGGGGTGATCCTGAGGGCCTCAACCTAGTGACATCTGGCAGCAAAGTAACCTGGTGGCCTAGAGTTATCAACCCGTCATCAAGGAAAATCAAGCACTATGGCCACTAGATGCAGCTGAATGAATACTGATACATAATGATTCCCTTTGATCATCAGCTCCATCTAGTGGTCATAATATGATATTTTCCTGATGATGGCCCTGGGAAAAAAAAACATTTCTACAGTCTGCAGCATGCAGAGACAACAGCAGCTGAGAGATCAGCCTGCAAAGCGTAGTTATCCTTCAAATACATTTTGTTTCATTTTCACAGCTCTTGGCATAGTGAATATTATTTCACAGGGAAAACAGACATTTTATTAAACTTTCAAGGTGACAATAAAAGGACACACTTCTATTCATTTATGCGATATATTGTTTTTTTTTTATTTCTTTTTTTTGCCGTTAAGGTCTTGGAAACAATTACAGGAAAGGCACCACAGAAACTTCTTCTTGGTCATTAAATATGGATGAGACTTCCTCTTATAATTAGTCTTTCTATATGGAAAATCGTCTCCCTTTCACTGAACTCTGCTTAGATTGGTAGCTGGTTCCAGTGCCACCATTTTAAAGGGTTAGGAAATATTATAGATAACCATATATCCATGTTTACCCCATGAGGACAAGGACGTAAGAAATGCGTTATGACTATGGCCGGCAATGATGCATGCTATTCTGACTCCAATTGTTGTAATAGTTACTTATCCCTTGCTGAGACCTATTCCTGGCCTGTATAAGCAGATACAATCACCGCAGACAATTGTTATTAGATAGCTGAACTCACCAGACACAGTTTCTTTCCAACCACATAGGCTTTATTGCAAGCAGTAGTTATAGCAGACAATAAAAGATGGTGATGATTAAAGATAGTATCTGGAGGTGAAAACATGGTAATGTGTTCTCGGATACGAGCAGATTGTATAAAGGCCTAGACAGATGTGGTCATCTCTATTCCCACAAGCATAAAGAAGCAGGAACAGGAAATACATCATCAATGGGAGGGAACACAGAAGGGAAAGACAGAAAGCAAGTGCAACAACCAAAACAACCACAAGATGGCAGTGTAAACCAAATATATAGACATTACCATAATTATGCATTATATTATATCTTACATATTGGTGTAACAGCACACAAGCAATGCATTGAGGCAAGTTCTCAGGTTTAGGTAGTTCCAAGGACACATTAGGGAACTTAACTGCATGCAGTGGCATATCATGGTGTCTTGTCTTTGGTTGATTTGTTTCTATTATTTTCCCAGTCGTGTTGTTCTTCGGGGTCCATTCATACTTGTGCATTGCAGCAGCATACGCTAAAATGCACATCTTAACGCAACGTAGCTGGTGTATGTGCGCTACGGTGCCATTCCATTCGTTGTTACGTTTGAATTGGCCCTCAAAACCCGACTCCGAGTTCACTTCTTACTCCCAAAAGTTCTTCTCAACCTTACAATGTGAGCTAAATGGTGACACCCGCTTAGGGTCCATGATGCCCGGTACTCACAGTATGCCTGTCTGAATTTAGTGGCCAAATTGAAGCCTGGATTTGGGCTTTAAACTTCAAGGAGATAATACAACATCACAATCATATCTGCATTAAATGTATTCATTAAGATAGTCATTAAATGTATTTTATATACACAGCTATTATAAATACCCAAAGCTGTCTTTTTATTAGCTTCCTTTAAGCCAACAGTCTCCAAACTGTGGCTCATGGACCAGATGTGGCCCTTCACTTGCCCTTATCCAGCCCTTGGGGCACCACTTCTGCCACTAACACCAATGATGGGGCAACTATTCCTCCCACTGATACTAATGATGAGGCACTATTCCTCCCAGTGAAACCAATAATGGGGCACTATTGCTCCCACGGGCACCAATGATGGGGCACTATTCCTCCCACTGACACCAATGATGAGACACTATTCCTCCTACTGACACCAATGATGGGGCACCATTCCTCCCACTGACACCAATGATGGGGCATTATTCCTCCCACTGATACCAATGATGGGGCACTCTTCCTCCCACTGACACCAATGATGGGGCACCATTCCTCCCACTGACACCAGTGATGGGGCACCATTCCTCCCACTGATACCAATGATGGGACACTATTCCTCCCACTGACCCCAATGATGGGGCACTATTCCTCCCACTGACACCAATGATAGGGCACCATTCCTCCCACTGACACCAGTGATGGGGTACCATTCCTATCACTGATACCAATGATGGGGCATAATTCCTCCCACTGACACCAGTGATGAGGGCACCATTCCTCCCACTGACACCAGTGATGGGGCACAATTCCTCCCACTGACACCAACGATGGGGCACTATTCTCCCCACTAACATGAACAGGGAGGCATAAATCCTTCCACTTACATCAATGATGAGGAACTATTCTTCCTACTGGGACCAACAATGAGGCACTATAACACCCATTGACGCCAACGATGGGGCACAGTTTCCTCTACTGACACCAAGGTTTGGAAACTATTCCTACTACTAACACCAACAATGGGGCACAAACCCTTCCACTGATGCCAACGACGGGACACTATTCCTCCCACTGACACCAATGATGAGGCACTATTTCTCCCACTGACACCAAAAATGGGTTACTGTTCCTCTCGCTGACACCAATGAAGGGGATCTATTCCTTGCACTGACACCAATGAAGAGGATCTATTCCTTGCACTGACACCAATGAAGAGGATCTATTCCTTGCACTGACACCAATGAAGAGGATCTATTCCTTGCACTGACACCAATGAAGAGGATCTATTCCTTGCACTGACACCAATGATGGTGAATTTTCTACTCCCACTGTCCACTGTCCCCCCCCCCCCCAAAGTCTGAAAGACAGTAATCTGGCGGGGAGAGCCAAGTGAGTGCCATTTCCAAGGGCTTTCCTCTAGGGGAGTAAAGTTAGCTCAGAGAACTACGTAGGCAGCTGTGGTTAGAACACAAGACCGGCTGAACAGAATAATTGGCAGGTAAAAAAAAAAATAGCGTGTACATAGTTCTGCTAAACCTTTGCTACCTACAAACTCAATATAATGATCATTTGTCATGCAGAGACACAGCCAAAGATTGGGTTTCTGTGGCGGGATCTAATGGATAGACTCAGATTTCTTACATGCCGTAACCTTTGCTTTCCGCTGATATACCATGAGAGCTTTTAGCTAAAATCTAACTTATTAACAAAAAAAAAAGTCAATACTGAAGTTATTCCTGGAGAGAGAAAATGCTAAAAGCCTGTGGGAATCAATTACAGAATACGGGACGGATGGCACTGTACACATCCGCTCAGATCTTAGCACCGCCACCTTTCAGCACCGGAAACCTGGGTTCAGTTCTCACCAGGGACATGTTACAGGTATGCAGGATAAGGAAGAGAATCTGTGATGGTCCCTTGTTTTAAAATAGCATAAAAGAGAATAGAATATAAGAAAAAATAAAACAAAATAGCATAAAACAGAAAAGAATAGAATAAAATATAAAATAAAATAGCATAAAACAGAATAGAATAGAATTAAATACAAAATAAAATAAATAAAATAGCATAAAACAGAATAGAATAAAATATAAAAGAAAAGAAATAAAATAGCATAAAACAGAATACAATAGAAAAGAAAAAAAAATAGCATAAAACAGAATACAATAGAAAAGAATAGAAAAGAAAAAAACAGAAAATAATGGAATAGAATAGAAATAAAAAAATAGAATAAAAAAATTGGCTCAGTTCTTAGCACTGCCGCCTTTCAGCACCGCAAACCTGGGTTCAGTTCTCACCAGGAACATATTACAGGTATGCAGCATAAGGAAGAGAAACTGTGATGGTCCCTTATTTGAAAATAGCATAAAACAGAATAGAATAGAAAAAAAATAAAAGAAATAAAATAGCATAAAACAGAATAGAATAGAATAAAATAGAAAAAAAAAGAAATACAATGGCATAAAACAGAATAGAATAGAATACAATAGAAATTTAAAAGAAATAAAATAGCATAAAACAGAATAGAATGGAATAAAATAGAAAATAAAAGAAATATAATAGCATAAAATACAATAGAATAAAATAAAAAATAAAATAAATAAAATAGCATAAAACAGAATAGAATAGAATAAAATAGAAATGAAAAGAAATAAAATAGCATAAAACAGAATATAATAGAATAAAATAAATAAAAATTGCATAAAATAGAATAGAATAAAATAGAAAATCAAATAAATAAAATGGCATAAAACAGAATAGAATAGAAAATAAAAGAAAAGAAAAAAAAAACGGAAAATAAAGGTATAGAATAGAAATAAAAAATAGAATAAAAAAAAAATGGAATAGAAAAAAAAATAGAAAGAATATAGCCGTCTTCTGAAATTTGAATCTCGAATACCAGCCATTCTTCACAATAAATGCAGATCGATTCAAGATTTTCAATTCAAATTCCATTCCAATACTTTGAATTCATTGGAAAAATTCAAATCTGGTCGAAAACAAATTAATAAAAAAAAAGGAATAAAAAATGTGTTAAGAATTAAATGAATTTAAACTAGTACCTTAACTAATCGATCCGAAACGAAACAAATGTCTTCGTTGTGCACGTCTAAAAGTAGGGTATGTTATAAAAACGGAAAGGATTTATTGAAAATGTAATTAGAATTTTGATTGGGGGGGTTGGGATTGGGGGGGGGGCAGGGAAGGCAACACACAAGCAGATTAAACTTCAGCTTTAAATGGGGTTTTCCTGATTGATATAAACCGTAGGACTCCGCTCAGGCAGCCCAAGGAGGATTGGGATTGTCTATGTACAGAAGGACATGACGCGTCACCTCTTCTATTACAGACTGTTTTCATCGCTGTCATTTTCGAGGCTTTTTTTTTTTTTTTTTTTTTTAAGAAAGTCAACAGTTTTCATGCAATTTCTGATGATCTCGGCGGTGACGGTTATTTTCAGGCGAATGGCTTTTGGGTTGGCCGGGGTCACTTCAGCCAGACGTGAATTGAGATAATTGTCTGGAGATGGCTTCATCGGGGACGGGAAGGTCGGGGGGGGGGGGGGGGGTGGCGAGGGCTCGTGTCACGCAGGTCTGATTTTAGCAATGACTGAAGGTAGGATACACGCCTAGAGGAACTGTCGCCCGGCATCACAAGGGAAGGGGAGAGATGTCAGAAAAATTCCCAGCTCTGTCATCCCATGTGAGCCACCAGACAGAACGAGCACAAATTAGCCGATTAAACGATGGATCGCAGGGCACCCGATAACCTTTCACTTAACACAAAGCTGACTCGTGCCAGCAGATGGACGCTCCTAATTCAATAACGAGAAGATGATTTCTAGGTCGGTTTGTGTTATATTATTGTATTAGTGATCACAGCTAAATGTATTTCAGGTGCAGCTAAACAAAAGGTGTGCAAAGAGAGCAGCCACAGCCTGAGGAGAAAAGCCTGTCCCCTGCCAGCATGCAGCAGACAAGGACCCTTGCTGTCAGTGTGGAAGCAGTGGTGTCTCTGCAGAGGTCTGACACCCCCCTCCCTACTGATTGCATGCTCCCCATTGATTATAGATCTCTATGGCTCTGACTGAGCATTGGTTATATCAGGCGGCTGCAGAGAAGAACCCTTGCTGTCTGTGTGGAGGCAGTGGTGTCTCTGTAGAGGTCTGACACCCCCCTCCCTACTGATTGCATGCTCCCTATTGATTATAGATCTCTAGGGCTCTGACTAAGTATTGGGTGTATCGGGTGGCTGCAGTCAAGGACCCTTGCTGTCAGTGTGGAAGCAGTGGTGTCTCTGCAGAGGTCTGACACTTCCCCTACTGATATTATGCTTGTAGATCTCTATGGCTCTGACAGAGCAGTGGTCATATCGGGTGGCTGCAGACAAGGACCCTTACTGTCAGTGTGGAAGCAGTGGTGTCTCTGCAGAGGTCTGACACCCTCCTTCCTACTGATTACATGCTCCCTATTGATTATATATCTCTAGGGCTCTGACTGAGTATTGGGTGTATCAGATGGCTGCAGAGAAGGACCCTTACTGTCTGTGTGGAAGCAGTGGTGTCTCTGCAGAGGTCTGACATGCCCCCTACTGAGCTTATGATTGTAGATCTCTACGGCTCTGACAGAGCATTGTGCATATCGGCTGGCTGCAGAGAAGGACCCTTGCTGTCAGTGTGGAAGCAGTGGTGTCTCTGCAGAGATCCGACACACTCCCTACTGATTGCATGCTCCCTATTGATTATAGATCTCTATGGCTCTGACTGAGCATTGGGCATATCGGGCGGCTGCAGAGAATGACCCTTGCTGTCTGTGTGGAGGCAGTGGTGTCTCTGCAGAGGTCTGACACCCCCCCCAAACACACACACACAAACGCTGATTACATGCTCCCCATTAATTATAGATCTCTATGGCTCAGACTGAGCATTGGTTATATCAGGCGGCTGCAGAGAAGGACCCTTGCTGTTTGTGTGGAGGCAGTGGTCTCTCTGTAGAGGTCTGACCCCCCCCCTACTGATTGCATGCTCCCTATTGATTATAGATCTCTATGGCTCTGATTGAGCATTGGGTGTATCGGGTGGCTGCAGAGAAGGACCCTTGCTGTCTGTGTGGAGGCAGGGGGATCTCTGCAGAGGTCTCGTACACCCCCTACTGAGCTCAAGCTCCCCATTGATTGAAGATTTATATCTCTGACTTAGCATTGGATATATCGGAAAGCAGTTATATGAAGGACACCTGCTCTGTGTGGAAGCGATGGTCTCTCTGCAGAGGTCTGACACAACCCTTACTAAGCTTATACTTCCCGCTGATTGTCGATCTAATCATTGCTCCTGCAGCTACAGCAGGAGCCAAAAATGAAATTTGCCTAGCAGCCTAAGTAGGAGGGCTATTGGACTTCTGTTTTCTGTGTGGAAGCAGTGGTGTCTCCGCAGAGATCTGACAAACCCCCCTACTGAGCTCATGTTCCTCACTAATTGTAGTTTTTCATAGCTCTGACTTAGCAGTAGGTGTATCAGAAAGCTCTAGCTCTAAATAAAGCAGGCTGTGTGTTAGACCACTGCAGGGAGACCACTGCTTCCACACAGAAAGCAGCAGTCTACTACTTTATGGTCCTCAGCCGTGCGCCCTACTGGCCGTATTTGTGCTAAGCTATTTCGTGGTCCTCAGCCATGAGCTCTGCTAGCTCTATTTGTGGTAAAGTACTTCACGGTCCCCAGCCATGAGCCCTAGTACCTGTAGTAATTCTAAGCTACTTCTTGGTCCTCAGCCATGAGCCCTACTAGTTCTATTTGTGCTTAAGAACTTTATGGCCCCCAGCCATTAGCCCTACCAGCTGTAGTTATGCTAAGCTACTTTCTGGTGCTCAGCTGTGTGCCCTACTATCTGTATTTATGCTAAACTACTTCATGGTCCTCAGCCATGAGACCTACTAGCTGCATTTGTGCTAAGCTACTTCATGGCCCTCAGCCATGAGCCTTACTAGCTATATCTGTGCTAAGCTACTTCATGGCCCTCAGCCATGAACCCTACTAGCTATATTTGATCTAAGCTACTTCATGGTCCTCAGCCATGAGCCCTACTAGTTATATTTGTGCTAAGTTACTTCATGGTCCTCAGCCATGAGCCCTACTAGTTATATTTGTGCTAAGTTACTTCATGGTCCTCAGCCATGAGCCCTACTAGATGTATTTGGGCAAAACTACTTCATGGTCCTCAGCCGTAAGCCCTACTAGCTGTATTTGTGCTAAGCTACTTCATGGCCCTCAGCCATGAGCCCTACTAGCTGTGTTTGTGCTAAGCTACTTCGTGGCCCTCAGCCATGAGCCCTACTAGCTGTGTTTGTGCTAAACTTCTTCAAGGTCCCCAGCTGTAAGCCCTACTAGCTATATTTGTGCTAAGCTACTTCATGGTCCTTAGCCATGAGCCCTACTAGATGTATTTGGGCAAAACTACTTCATGGTCCTCAGCTGTGAGCCCTACTAGATGTATTTGGGAAAAACTACTTCATGGTCCTCAGCTGTGAGCCCTACTAGCTGTATTTTTGCAAAGCTACTTCATGGCCCTCAGCCATGAACCCTACTAGATGTATTTGGGCAAAACTACTTCATTGTCCTCAGCTGTGAGCCCTACTAGCTATATTTGTGCTAAGCTACTTCATGGTCCTCAGCCATGAGCCCTACTAGATGTATTTGGGCAAAACTACTTCATGGTCCTCAGCTGTGAGCCCTACTAGATGTATTTGGGAAAAACTACTTCATGGTCCTCAGCTGTGAGCCCTACTAGCTGTATTTTTGCAAAGCTACTTCATGGCCCTCAGCCATGAACCCTACTAGATGTATTTGGGCAAAACTACTTCATGGTCCTCAGCTGTGAGCCCTACTAGCTATATTTGTGCTAAGCTACTTCATGGTCCTCAGCCATGAGCCCTACTAGATGTATTTGGGAAAACAACTTCATGATCCTCAGCCATGGGCCCTACTAGCTGTGTTTGTGCTAAACTTCTTCAAGGTCCCCAGCTGTAAGCCCTACTAGCTGTATTTATGCTAAACTACTTCATGGTCCTCAGCCATGAGCCCTACTAGCTATATTTGTGCTAAGCTACTTCATGGTCCTCAGCCTTGAGCTCTACTAGCTATATTTGTGCTAAGCTACTTCATGGCCCTCAGCCATGAGCCCTACTAGCTATATTTGTGCTAAGCTACTTCATGGTCCTCAGCCGTAAGCCCTACTAGATGTATTTGGGCAAAACGACTTCATGGTCCTCAGCCGTGAGCCCTACTAGCTATATTTGTGCTAAGCTACTTCATGGTCCTCAGCCTTGAGCCCTACTAGATGTATTTGGGAAAAACTACTTCATGGTCCTCAGCCGTGAGCCCTACTAGCTGTATTTGTGCTAAGCTACTTCATGGCCCTCAGCCATGAGCCCTACTAGCTGTGTTTGTGCTAAACTTCTTCAAGGTCCCCAGCTGTAAGCCCTACTAGCTGTATTTGTGCTAAGCTACTCCATGATCTTCAGCCGTGAACTTGACTAGCCAGCTGTACCTGTTCTGCATCCTACCTAATGGTCCCCAGCTTTGAGAGAATAGACCATTCAATATTCACATTCATTATTGAGAAGATTGTCCATAAACTGATATTGGTCAATCGTTCTGAAGTATCTAATTTCACCCCTAATCCCCTCCCAAGTTTCACAGTGGCCCCATCATGGGAAGTGCTACACTACCTATGTATTCAAAACTTTACCCATAGCACTTTTGGTGGAGCTGCCATGTGATGTAGCCATATGCTTGCATGAAATCAGTCTGTCGGCGTAGTATTGATATTCCAATATTCTAGAATTGGAGTCAGATGAAAGCTTCTGCCAGAGCTCAGATCATTAGCTGCTAAGTTTATCCTGAGAGCACGAGAGGTAGAGGAAGTGGCCATCTGCCATCTCCGCTTCTGGGAAACGCAAGTCGGGAGGGACGAGAGGGGGATGCGAGGTGCCAGCTGAGACTGGGCTCCATCGACTTCCTCCATCAAGAGCCTCTTACAATTAACCACATTCAACCCAAGCCAGGCAGGAGATAGTTAGAAGGATGGAGAGAGCTCTCCTGAATATAAAGGAATAGTCTGCAGGCACGCGGCTCTTTTCCTTTCTCCCATTTATCCGTAACTTAACCACTTTGCGCAAATTGCCGTTTTAAAACAGCCCCGGTGCTAGAACCGCCAGCTGTCAATGATAACCGGGGCCAATTCTCATCCCAGGAGTCCATCAGCTCCTGAGCTTGTGATCCTGCTATGCAACACTTTTTCAGGAGACCCTTTGCCACAATGTAACCACAAGGCTTCCATATTGCAGGTTCATGGGATTTGAGGTATGAGGTATGGAGGAGTAGTGCTGGATCCCTATTGTTTTAAATGATGCAATTTTTTCATTGATGAAACCAGTACAAGTCCTTGGGGCTACAATCCTAAAAAGTCAATAATCGTTAAATCCTCTTTGAGAGACACTCTATTTTACCAAAAGTATTGGGACACCTGGCTTTACACGCACATGAATTTAAATGGCATCCCAATCTTAAGCCCCGTACACACGAGTAGAAATTCGGCCGGGAAATTTCGTCCGACAACCGATCTGCCGATTTTCAGCTTGTTAGTATGGTGCTTCCGACAACCGACTCTTCGTCCGAAAAAATCCTGGTGTGCAGGCTATATCATTTTTGTCGACCATCAAAACACGTCCGATTTTTGTCCCATTTCGATAGGGAAAAATCTTATGAGCAAGACTAGGCATGCTCAGAGATGAAAGAACACAAGGAAAGCAAACCAACACATGACATCACTTCTGAAGTAGAATTCTGTCGTGCGGGAAAATTCGTGTGCAGTCTAGAGCACATTCCAACCAACAGACACCACTCTAGACAAAAGACGGACGACCGGCTCTTCGGCCGAAAAAATCCTGGTGTGCAGGCTATATCATTTTTGTCGACCATCAAAACACATCCGATTTTTGTCCCATTTCGATGGGGAAAAATCTTATGAGCAAGACTAGGCATGCTCAGAGATGAAAGAACACAAGGAAAGCAAACCAACACATGACATCAATTCTGAAGTAGAATTCTGTCGTGCGGGAAAATTCGTGTGCAGTCTAGAGCACATTCCAACCAACACACACCACTCTAGACAAAAGACGGACGACCGGCTCTTCGGCCGAAAAAATCCTGGTGTGCTGGCTATATCATTTTTGTCGACCATCAAAACACGTCCGATTTTTGTCCCATTTCGATGGGGAAAAATCTTATGAGCAAGACTAGGCATGCTCAGAGATGAAAGAACACAAGGAAAGCAAACCAACACATGACATCACTTCTGAAGTAGAATTCTGTCGTGCGGGAAAATTCGTGTGCAGTCTAGAGCACATTCCAACCAACACACACCACTCTAGACAAAAGACGGACGACCGGTCGGCGGAAATTCGTTGCGTGTGTACGAGGCTTTAGTCTGTAGGGTTCAATATTGACTTGTCCCACCCTTTGCAGCTATAACAACTTCAACTCTTCACAGTCAGGAGTGTGTCTATAGAATGCTGCCCCGACCCCCAAAAAAAAAATTATGCCCATCAAAAGGCCCCCACACCCATTAGTTTATATATACAAAATTTTGAAAGTATTATATATACTGTTATCTTCTTCCATAACTCACCACCAGACGGGTCCACCAAACACCCAGTGTCTGTCCTCAGTCCTCCAGTCACTATTGTGTCTACAGCGAGCACCGCTCTAGAAGATCAAGCCTGCCCTGCGTAAGATGGCATACACTGATGTCTGACGTCATTGCGCACACCACGATCTTGCGACGCTCTGCCTCCTCATACTCATACTCATCAGTTTGCACTACGGGCGGCAGTATGAGTTCGGATAAAGCCACCGGTAACGCGCCGCAAACTGATGACACAAAAAACTGAAAAAAAAAATATTGGGTTTCAATTGCTGCCCCTCTCAAAGTTCCGCCTGGGTCCAATGGACCCAGTGGGACCCATAGTAGGGCCGGCCCTGGTGTGGGTTTTTTTTCAGAAGGTTGGGCTTGGCCCCTTCCAGTGAAGGGAACTCTTAAAGCGTCAGCATACTAAGACATTTTTGGCAATTTCATGCTCCCAACTTTGTGGGAACAGTTTGGGGATGGCCCCTTCCTGTTCCAACATGACTGAGACCCCAGTGCACAAAGCAAGGTCCATAAAGACATGGAAGAGCAAAATGGATGAGGAACTTGATTGAGTCCTGACCTCAATCCTGTGAGCCAGGCTCTCTCGTCCAACATCAGTGCCTGACCTCACAAATGCGCTTCTGGAAGAATGGTCAAACATTCCCATAGACACTCCTAAACCTTGTGGACAGCCTTCCCAGAAGAGTTGAAGCTGTTATAGCTGCAAAGGGTGGGCCAACTCAATATTGAACCCTACAGACTAAGACTGGGATGCCATTAAAGTTCATGTGCGTGTAAAGGCAGGCGTCCCAATACTTTTGGTAATATAGTGTACTTTCAAAGACATGCTTCAACAACAGGTTTCAGGTACTAGGACTTCTTTATCAGGGCTACAAATACAGGGTAATGTCATGGTAGGTGTCCCAATTCACAGGCAACACCAATGTGGATCCTAGGGATCCAGGACTAACCGATAAATCCTCACAATGCAGGGACTTTCACAGGCAGCAACTAGGGAGAGCAGACACATTTCAGGGGACGGAAAGCCTTCATCTGTTCTACAAATACAACAAAAAGGATAAATAGATAAATCTATTGTGTAGGAATATAGTCCCTATTTCATTCCCCATTTCCCATTGGACATATATAAAATACAAAATTTTAAAAATGAAATACATACAGTATCTCACAAAAGTGAGTACACCCCTCACATTTTTCTAAATATTTTATTCTATCTTTTCATGTGACAACACTGAAGAAATGACACTTTGCTACAATGTAAAGTAGTGAGTGTACAGCTTGTATAACAGTGTAAATTTACTGTCCCCTCAAAATAACTCAACACACAGCCATTAATGTCTAAACCGCTGGCAACCAAAGTGAGTACACCCCAAAGTGTCAATATTTTGGATGGCCACCATCATTTTCCAGCACTGCCTTAACCCTCTTGGGCATGGAGTTTACCAGAGCTTCATAGGTTGCCACTGGAGTCCTCTTCCACTCCTCCATGAAGACATCATGGAGCTGGTGGATATTAAAGACCTTGCGCTCCTCCATCTTCCGTTTGAGGATGCCCCACAGATACTCAATAGGGTTTAGGTCTGGGGACATGCTTGGCCAGTCCATCACCTTTACCCTCAGCTTCTTTAGCAAGGCAGTGGTCATGTTGGAGGTGTATTTGGGGTCATTATCATGTTGGAATACTGCCCTGTGGCCCAGACTCCGAAGGGAGGGGATCATGCTCTGCTTCAGTATCTCACAGTACATGTTGGCATTCATGGTTCCCTCAATGAACTGTAGCTCCCCAGTGCTGGCAGCACTCATGTAGCCCCAGACCATGACACTACCACCACCATGCTTGACTGTAGGCAAGACACACTTGTCTTTGTACTCCTCACCTGGTTGCCGCCACACACGCTTCACACCATCTGAACCAAATACGTTTATCTTGGTATCCTCAGACCACAGGACATGGTTCCAGTAATCCATGTCCTTAGTCTGCTTGTCTTCAGCAAACTGTTTGTGGGCTTTCTTGTGCATCATCTTTAGAAGAGGCTTCCTTCTGGGATGACAGCCATGCAGAACAATTTGTTGCAGTGTGCGGCGTATGGTCTGAGCACTGACAGGCTGACCCCCCACCCATTCAACCTCTGCAGCAATGCTGGCAGCACTGATACCTCTATTTCCCGATAAGATTTCAGATCCTCAGAGAGTTCTTTGCCATGAGGTGCCATGTTGATCTTCCAGTGACCAGTATTAGTGAGAGCGATAACACCAATTTTAACACACCTGCTGCCCATTTAACACACCTGAGACCTTGTAACACTAACGAGTCACATGACACCGGGAATTGGGCCAGATTTGGCCCAATTTGGAAATTTTCACATAGGGGTGTACTCACTTTTGTGAGATACTGTATGTAAAACACAATCAATACATAGAACACAATCAATCCAGACACCTTATAGTATAATTCTAGGGATCCAGAACTGATTGTTATATAAGGAGAAGGCAACACCACATTGAAATGGGACACCTACTATGATTAATCCATATAAGTGGTGACTTGAAATACTAATGTAATGCAGTGTGTGTAATTGAGCATTGTTGTTGTTTTCAAAACTTTTTTTAAAAGAGCCAACGTGTTTCAGGGACCAGGACACCTTCATCAGGTCTACAACATAAAGGAAAAATAGATAAATCTATTGTGTAGGCATATTGTCCCTATTTCACCTGATACATACATAAAATACAATCAATACATAATTGATGTATGATTGTATTGGACATGGATTTTACCTGATACATACATAAAATACTATTGATACAAAAAAAGCAATCAACCGAGACACCCTGTTTAAACAACACTGAAACACTATTGGATTATAATACCAAAAGGCTAATCCTAAGGATCCAAAACTGATTGTTAACTCCTCAAAATGAAAGAACTTTAACAGGTAGGACCCAGGGAGCAATACATACTGAACACACATATAAGAAAATGATGACATATTTTTAAAGAGTCAACACATTTCAAGGACCAGGACTCCTTTATCGGGGCTACAAATACAACATAAAGGATAAATAGATAAATCTATTGTGTGGGAAATAGGTCCCTATTTTACATTGAATTTATATAAAATACAACCAATACAAACAACACAATCAATCTAAACACCCTGTCTAAAGAACACTGCACTGCTATTGGATAATAATACGAAAAGGATAATCATAGAGATCCAGAACTGATCCCTAAATCCTCATGTACTTATGTAATGACAAGTGTGTGCATCTGAGAATCCTTGTTGTGTTCTAAACTTCTATTAAAAGAGCAAAAACGTTTCAGGGACAAGGCCTCCTTCATCAGGGTTACAAATATAATAAAAAGCAGGGGACTCCAAACTTTCTAAACAAAGGGCCAGTTTACTGTCCTTCAAACTTTAGGAGGGCCGGAATGTGGGCAGTGGGAGCAGAAAAGGTCCTGATCTCATTGGGCCCCATCGTTGATGTCATTGGGAGGAATTGTAACCCATTGTCAATGTCAGTGGGGTGACCCATTGTTGGTGTCATTGGGATGAATCGTATCCCATTTTTGGTGTTATTGGGAGGAATTCTGCCCCATCATTGATGTCATTTGACCCCATTGTTGGAGTCAAAAGGAGGAATTGTGCCCCATTTTTTGGTGTCAGTTGGATGAATTGTGCCCCACCAATGGTGTCATTGGGAGGAATTGTGCCCCATTTTTATGTGTCAGTGGGATGAATTGTGGCTCCCTTCATTGGGGTCGGGGGGGGGGGATTATGCCCCATTGTTGGTTTCAGTGGATGAAATAGTGCCCCAAGTGCCAGATAAAAGCAAGCAAAGGGCTGCATCTGGCCCCCTGGGCCACATTTTGGAGACCACTGACATGAAGGATAAATAGATACAGTGTAAGGGCATATGGTGCCTATATTCACATACAACATATATATATATTATACAATCAATACATAAAAATCAATCAATCCAAACAACACTGCAACACTGTGGCCCTAAGAAATAATGAGTGTTGTTCCAATCACAAACATGCACCAAACTGGTGGCTTCAATGGTACTGGGTGCCGGAATCCAACAGGGCTTGTCCAGCCTTTTTAAAGTATCAAAGAGAATATGAAGCCGCACACCAGTTGCCAGCCCAATCATCATGTGTAGAAAAATGGCTTCAGCTTGTCTCCTCCCAAGCCACGTCCCTCCGGTACATTTCACCCTCCCACAAGCTTAGCCATAGACTACATGATTGGATAATACCACCAACAATCCTAGGGATCCAGAACTGATCGTTAAATCCTCATAATGAAGGGGCTTTCACAGGTAGCTTCCCAGGGAGCAACACATATCAGACAAACATATAAGAACATTCTGACATGTTTTAAAAGAGCCCAAATGTTTCAGGGACCAGGGCTACTTCATCAAGGCTACAAATACAACATAAAGTATAAATAGATACAGTGTATGAGCATATAGTTCCTATTTCTCATTTCACATATAAAATATAATCAACAAATAGAACACAATCCAGACACTCCATTTAAGCAATCCCGCAACACTACTAGAAAACAAGTTTCGGGGAGCAGGGCTCCTTCATCAAGGCTACAATTACAACATAAAGGATAAATAGATACAGTGTATGAGTATATGGTTCTTATTTCTCATTTCACATATAAAATACAATCAATAAATAGAACACAATTAATCCAGACACCCCATTTAAGCAATCCTACAACACTATTAAATAACAACATGTTTCGGGGGCCAGGACTACTTCATCAAGGCTATAAATACAACATAAAAGATAAATAGATACAGTATATAAGAATATGGTTACTATTTCTCCTTTCACATATAAAATACAACCAATACATAGAACACAATTAATCCAGACAGCCCGTTCAAACAACCCTGCAACACTATTGGATAATAACATGTTTCGGGAAAAAGGGCTCCTTCATTAAGGCTACAAATGCAGCATATAGGATAAATCAATACATTGTGTGGGCATATCGTTTCAGATTGAACTTATATAAAATACAATCAATCAACCCCATGAGGGTGGTCTGCATGCAAATACAGCCTCTTTAAGAATGCCCACTCCTCCAGACTGATATTTACCCATCAAAGTGTTTTTCGATTTGCCAAACTTCTCCCAAGAGCCAGCCCCCTGGACTGAAGAGTACTAAGGCAGGCTGCTGTGATTTTTAGGAAGCTATGTACTAGTGATCGACTGATTATCGGCAAAGCCGATATATCGAGGGCCGATATGCACTTTGCCCGATATATCGGAATCGGCCTTTTGATTTACCGATATTGCCAATATTTTGGGAAAGTGCTTGTACCGGGAAGATGCCTGCAGCTAGAGGCATCATCCTGGTACCGGTGTCCAAAGCCGACAGTTGGCTGTCTTGTAATGACAACCGATGTGGCTGAGAAGCCGCTCAGCTGTCATTCCAAGGAGCAGGAGGGGACATTCCCCCCCCCCCCTCCCACCACCTTCCGCGGCTCGCCCGGGGTCTCCTGTCCCACCGGGAGACCCGGGCATTCTACCTTCACGGCCACCGTCTGACTGGGTCTCCATTTCTTTGAATTCGACGCTGCCGAGTATCCGGAAGTGATGTCTTGACATGACATCACTTCCGGGTACTGGCTGCGCCAAATTAAAAAAACTTACAGCATTCAAAACAGCCAAACTTGGCGTTTTGAATGCTTTTAAGTGCAGAGGAGGGGTTTTGGGTCTTTTAGACCCCCAGATCCCTCCACCACAGTACCTGTACATTAAAAAAAAAAAGAAAAAATTGAATGTCTGAAAATATCGGCAGATACCGATATCCGATGACCAAAATATCGGTATCGGCGGTAAAAAAAACGGTATCGGTCGATCAATACTATGTACAGCACTCTGCTGGACCCTCCTACCAGCCATGATCTGCCTGCATTGCATAGAGAAGAGCAGACCTAGTGATGGTTTAAAATAAAGTTTGTCATTAAAATGGAAAGGACTTAAGCTTCAATAGCATATAGGTTCGCTGGCCTTTATTTTTATCCTAGGAGGATTTCTCCTGAATTTCCTCTGAAAAGCAAAACATCCCATAAAACAGCCAGTGATTGAGATGTTCTCTAAATCTTTACTGTGACGGCTTCGGTGCAGGTCACCTTATTGCCCATAAGAAGGGAAACATATTACAATGACCCCAAGGTCACAGATCTCAAGATATCTCTAAGCTATGAAGACGAGGTATGCGAGAGTTCTGTGTTACGCTGTGACCTCATGATTGCAACGTTATAGTTATATTATTGTTCCACTTTCCGGTTCATGCAAGGTCAGATTATCCCAATGAACAATCAAGCTCCTAAATTGCAGACTCTTCAATGTCAGGAGCTCTGCCTAACCCCTCTGATGGCTTTAGCCAAGAGTTGTGAGTTGTGAAGGGTGTGTGTATATATATATATATATATATATATATATATATATATATATATATATATATTTCATCCCCTAACCAACAATAATTCTGGCTCCCACAGACTGGCTACAGTCCCATTCAAACCATCGTCAGTAAGACCAAAGAGCTGCCAAAAGACATAAAGGGACACGATTGTAGACCTGCACAAGGCTGGAATGGGCTACAAGACCATCAGCAAGAAGCTTGGTGAGAAGGAGACAACTGTTGGGATGAATATTTGCAAATAGAAGATATACAAAATAACCATCAATGGCCCTAAGTCTGGAGCTCCATGCAAGATTTCGCCTCATGGGGTAAGGATGATTATGAGAAAATGGAGGGATCAGCGCAGAATTACATTGGAGTGGCATGTGAATGATCTCAGCTGGGACCAGTCACCAAACAAACTATTGGTAACACAATACGCCCTCATGGATTGAAATCCTGCAGGTCCCGCAAGGTCCCCCTTCTCAAGAAGGCTCATGTACAGGAACGTCTGAAGTTTTCCAATGAACATCTAAATGATTCAGAGAAGGATTGGGAGAAAGTGCTGTGGTCAGGTGAGACCAAGTTTGAGCTCTTTGGCATTAACTCGGCTTGTCGTGTTTGGGGGAAGAAAAATGCTAACTAAGACACTAAGAACATCATCCTTACAGTCAAGCACGAAGGTGGATACATGCTTTGGGGCTGTTTCTCTGCTAAAGGTACAGACGGACTTTGCCACATTGAGGGGCCAATGGACAGGGTCATGAATTGTACAATCTTGGATGAGAACTTTCTTTTCCCAGCCAGAACACTGAAGATGGGTTGTGGATGGGTCTTCCAGCAAGACAATGACCCAAAACATACCACCAAGGCAACATACCACCAAGGCAGCAGGAACACCGGACCCTCATAACGCCCTTTTTGGAGGACCTGATCACCCCATCATCCACCTACTGACATACCAAGGAAGGTGATTCCGGCTGGAAACATACTCTCCTGCACTCGGACCCTCTTAAAACAGGATCTCGCCTCTACAGAGGTACTAATATTTTCACAAGACGCTCTTGCAACCTTCCATTGGGTATCCTCGCTGGGGCCACATGCGGGAGGATCGGTACCTCTAGGGCCCCCTTTGGTGCACTGTCGGCACCCTACACAGCGGACCTCTCCCTTCTCTGCTTTTATCAGCTGTGACTCTCTTGCCACATTCGGATCACTCCACTGGAAATCAAAATCTCTCCACATAAAGACCCCTGAAGAAAGGCCTGCGTGCCTGAAACGCGTCGGGTGGGAGGATTTCCTTCAAAGCAAACATATGCCACTGAGTATATGTATCACTATCATCTTTACTGTTTTGGTTTTACATCCATACACACTCTCTGTATATATTGTAATATGTCTACATTCTAGATCTTTTATAGATTGATTTTAATTTCAATAAAATGATTAAAATTTTACTCTCTTGTGGAAGTGTACTTGCCGCTAAAATCCCGCAACCCAGGGGGACCCCTTGTCCACTTTTATTCATGTTTTTATGGAACTTGCTTTGTGCACTGGTCCAAATCATTTGGTGGAGGGGGGATTATGATGTGGGGCTGTTTTTCAGAGGTTGGCCTTGGCCCCTTAGTTCCAGTGAAAGGAACTCTTAAGGCCTCAGCATACTAAGACATTTTGGACAATTTCATGCTTCCAATTTTGTGGGAACAGTTTGGGGATGGCCCCTTCCTGTTCCAACATGACTGCATACCAGTGCACAAAGCAAGGTCCATAAAGACATGGATGAGCGAGGGATGAATTAGAGCCCAGACTGCGAGCCAGGCCTTCTCTCCAACATCAGTGCCTGACCTTATAAATGCACTTCTGGAAGAATGGTCAAACATTCCCATAGACACACTCCTAAACCTTGTGGCCTTCCCAGAAGAGTTGAAGCTGTTATAGCTGGAAAGGGTGAACCAACTCAATATTGAACCCTACAGACTAAGACTGGGATGTCATTAAAGTTCATGTGCTTGCAAAGGCAGGCGTCCCAATACTTTTGACAATATAGTGTGTGTGTGTGTGCATGTATGTATATATATATATATATTTATTTGTTTTTTATGGCAGTGCGCAGTGGAGGGAGTGAATAATGGTGCACGCAGATGAATATTTAAGAATAAGATCCCCAATGTGCATGCCAAGGAGTGGGTGGGATCTCGTGCAGGGGATCCACTCAGGAATCTTCTAATTTTTTAAAATTAGTTTACATTTCTGTAGCACTTATCTCTACTTGGTTGAATATCATGCTCGGGACAATTCTAGACCAGAGCCAATTAACTTACCAGCATGTCTTTGGAGCGTGGGAGGAAACCAGAATTCCTTGAAGAAGCCCTTGCAAGCACAGGGACAACATGTAAACTCCATGCAGATAATGCTGTGGCCAGGATTCAATCCTAGGAGCCAAGGCATTGATAACTTTTTTTCCCGGAGGGGGGGGGGGGGGGTTCAGAGAAGCAAATAAGGCAAAATATAAGCAGAATAAACTTCAGCTGTAAGCACACTACCCTCATGGAGGATCACACAACCCCCAAGGTAAACACCTCATGCTTTAATCTAAGATTTGAAAATCACATCACAGGCATATTCAATCAAAATGTATATCTTTATTTGATCCAATAAAAGCAGGTAACATCAATATCCAGATAAGTTTGCATGCTGGCCTTTTCCGGGTCTTTTCCCCATCCTTAGATTTTAATAATGTGCGCCCTTCTCTGTTGGCCACGGTCCAAAGCAGCCATAGTTTATGCACCACATCGCCCAATCAGAGGGCAATGCTCCCCTCACCCAGCTGCTTTCTACCATAGCATAAAGCACGTGTCAAACACAAGGCCTGCAGGCTGCATTTTGATGTGGCCCTGGCACCTCTCCTGCAGCTGCCGCACCCCCTTCTCTCCCCCCACCTTGTCTCAGCAGACAGTACTTCTCCTCCAGATCCTGTGCTTCTCCATGCAGCTGTGGAGAGGCTCGTCTCTGCCCCCCCCCCCCCAATGTCTTAAGTAGTTGGCAGCAGAAAGGAGGACAGAACTCCCCTTACAGATGTTGTTCTTCTCTGTTCAGCCGCCAGATCTTGTTCTTCTCTGTTCAGCTGCCACACCCCCTCACCACCCCCCCCCCCCCGGTCTCAGCATTCAGCAGACTCCAGCCCTCCTCCAGACCCTGCACTTTCTGCTTCACAGCCCCGTCTCCATATTCTTCCCAGAAGCAGCATAGGGTAAGGGGGTGCACTATGATATAAGGGAGGGTGGGGAACTCTTGACCTCTGATGGTGGGAGGGTGGAGTGCTCTGGACATATAATCTTACAGATACAACTAGACCAGCTATGTCCAAACTATGGCCCTCCAGTTGTTCAGGAACTACAATTCCCATCATGCCTAGTTATGTCTGTGAATGTCAGAGATTTACAATGCCTCATGGGAATTGTAGTTCCTGAACAGCTGGAGGGCCATAGTTTGGACACCCTTGAACTAGACCTTTGAGGGCAACCATAATGCTGATGTGACCTGCGATTAAATTGAGTTCGATACCCCTGGCATAAAGTCTTACCTCACCCTACAGTCATTGACAGGTACCTAGAATGGATATCATCTTGTATATATACAATACAGGCAAGTTTCTGTTTTCAGCACCTTGCATTGAAATAAAGACCATTGCACTTTAAAATAATATCTTGGCCACTGAAGCGGCTGTATACAAAGACTGGTGCACCTATGAATGATGACTTGTAGCACCGTGCCCAGTGTATTTTGGGAAGAGCGGTCGGCCTGCCTGTCTCGCCGGGCCCTGAAACTGCTGACAGGAGAAGGAGTGGAATGACCTCCAGATCTGCCTCAATTAACGTGCAGTAATGAGAGATCAGTATGAGCCATTAGTGATCTGATAAACAGCCGAGCCCCATTGATAAAAGTATAAAGATACGGTCAGAGATGGGAAGCTTGCCAGAGCTTTCACTTCATTCATAGGGAGGAAGAAGAAGAAGCATCAATGGGATGAGCTCCAAAGCATTACACTGCTGCTATTAAATGCACACTGAAAGCCCAGAGAAGAAGGGGGAGGGGGGAGAGAAAGAGAAAGGATGGAAGAGAGATAGAAAAGGAAAGAGAAAATGGGAAGGAGAGTGTCATGGACAAGGGTCCAAATCCACCCAGAGGAGGACTGTCCAGATGATGCAGTAGTGTGTTGGAGAGTGTGTAGAGCAGCCTTTCTCAACCTCTTTACCTTAGAGGGACCATTGAAATAATTTTGAAGTCCAGGGAACCCCCAGTAAAAGCAGGGGAAAAAGCCCCTTCCATTGGCAGGCAGTGGGAAGAACACCCCATTTACAGTGGTTGTAAGAATGCCTCCCTTCCAGGCATCTAAAAAGATTATTGGTGTCCTGGCACTGGCAGGTGGCACTAGACACTGAACTAATCAGGCACCATCAGATGGGAGGACAATCAACTACAGCTCAAGGAACCTCTAGCAACCTCTAGAGGAACTCTGGTTGAGAATGGGTGGTGTAGAGATACAGGTGCCATAGAGGTGCAGTGGAGGCACTTGGGCACACATGGGAACACTTTGAATAATTTGATGACATTAGATTCTCTGGGGTGCACTGGAGTCACAAGCCACATGAGGTGCACTGAGGTCACTAGTTGACACTAGGTGCTCAAGGGTGCACTGGAATCATGGGGCACACACTGGGGTGCACTTGGGTCACTAGATAACATTGGATTCTCTGTGTGCACTTGAGCCATGGGGCACATACTGGGGTGAACTGGGGTCAATAGATAACACTGAATTCTATGAATACAATGGAGTCATGGGGTGCACACTGGGGTGCACTTGGGCTATAGATAACATTGGATGCTCTGGATTGTATAAGATTCCCAGGGCACATTGGTGTCACTAGGTGAAGCTTGATGCTCTATGATGCACTGGTGTCATGGGGTACAATGGGATTACTAAATGACTCTGGATGCTCTGGGGTGCACTGGTGTCATGGGACACACTGGGGTAACTGGATGCTCTGGGGTGCACTGGAGTCATAGGGCAAACTGGTGTCACTAGATGACCCTGGATGCTCTGGGGTGCACTGGAATCACAAGGTACACTGGGGTTACTAGATGATACTGGATGCTCTGGGGTGCACTGGAGTCATGGGGCACACTGGGGTCACCAGATGACAGTGGATTTTCTGAGGTGCACTGGAGTCAATGGGCTCACTGGGATCACTAGGTGACACTGGATGCTCTGGGGAGCACTGGAGTCACAAGGCACACAGGGTTACCGAGGTCACTAGTTGGCACGGGATGCTCTGGGGTGCACTGGAGCCATGGGGCACATCAGTATTCCTAGATAACACTGGATGCCCTTGGTTGCACTGAAGTCACAGACCGCATAGGGTACACTGAGGTCACTAGGTGAAAAAGGATGCTCTGGGGTGCGATGGAGTCACAGGGGCTCACTAGGGAACACAGGATGCTGTGCAATGTGCTGGATTTAAAGGCCCCACAGGGTGCACTGGGGTCACTAGGTGGCACAGGATTCTGTGGGGTGCACTGGAGTAAGGGCTGGGACAAGGGGTGGGCAGGAGGAGAATCTGCCCTGGGCACAGATGAGCAAGAGGGCAAAGGTTAAACGCAGGGTGGTAAAGTGGAGGAGGGGGGGGGGGTGTAATTCTAGATCCTTGCCCTGGGCACTGAACAACCCTGTCCTGGTGCTGACTGGAGTCATGGGGCTCACTAGGTGACACAGGGTGTTCTGGGGTCCACTGGGTACCCAGGTGCTGGATCAGAGAGGGCATATGGAATCTGGTATGGACCTGCAGGAGGGAGGCTCAGCTTAAAGCTCAAACGCTGATCCTACTAGCTTTACTACACAATTTAAGGTGCCACAATATTGGGAGAGATGTCTCCTGATTGGTTGCAGCACTGGCACTCCGGGTAAAACCTGAAATTGACGGTGGCCACACACTAAAGACAGACCTGGATCCCAAGAAAAAAAAAAAAAAGAAAAGAAGGCAAAGAAAGGGAGAGAGCTGGGGAAGGAAGGGAGCCACCGAGAGAGTGTGGAAGGAGAGCTAAAGAAAGAGAGAAGGGAGAAGGAGGATTTGACTGTGACATAGAAACATTCTTAGATATCCACTATGACAGGAGTCACTTTGGGCGTGGGGGGCTTGTGGAACCCAGATTACCTTAGAGCGGTCGGGAAACTCCTTGTCCAGCTTCCCCGGCCTCTCCTATGTGTAAATCACCCTGTGTCTATTAGAGCCACAGGGTGACCAAGAACCCCAGTTGGGTCTGTACTAATCAGACTCGCTGTACAACCACACTGGACTCAGCATTTCCTGTTACCCCGGTTATCTTGGGTTCTATATGAGTGGTTAGTGTGGAAAGAATATTGTAGGAATATCTCATAGACCATGACTAGTTTGCGGTGGGGAGGGGGTTTGTTAGTATTAAGTGCCTGTATCCCATTGTTCTATTGTTTCTGTCTACCTTGGGATTAACCTATTATGGGATGTATATGTGTATGTGGATTACCTGCTAAAGGGGAGGGGGGATTGTCCCAGAGTGTATATCTCCTTGTGCCTGTGTTTGAATAAACAGGTTTATGCTTCTTACCACCCAACACTGATGTCCCCACAAGTGACTGGGTGGGCTAAGGGATCTTGGATCGTGCTAGTATCAGGCAAGGGAAGATTATACGGCGGACATACTCTTCTTGAGTAGGGGGGTCTGTCACATCCACCCATAATTACACAGTCCCTGAGCTGACTATTCCCCAAGAGAAGGGGGTGCGCTGTGATATCATTATGGCCTCAAGGCTCATTATACTTTGGTTGCACTCATTGGACTTGTATCTCTTTTTCCACCTATGTAGCGAAGAAGTTTTTCTTCGAGAATATCTCCCCGATAATGTTCCATATACAGTAGGAAGTAATTGATTCTAACCAGCCCGGTAGTATGTACGCCATTCTCCAATCCCAGGGGGGTCAGCAGCGTCTTCTTCCTCCAGCTTCTACTAGAACATAGATAAACTCCCTCCTGGGAAGATCAGCCTGGAGCTTAGTCACCGGCAGGCTGAAGAGGTGGATTTATTATTCATGATACTCTGATACAACCAGAGCCCCCGTCGAGAGGATGTGGGCCGGTGTGAGTCACCTCTCTGCAGACACAGCATGGAGTTCAGGGGGGGGGGAGGGGGGAGGGAAAGGGGCAATGGTCCCGGGGTCACTCTGGTCTTCACAGTTTGGAGGACCTTTCATAAACTCATAGTGCCCTTGCTCATAACTTTCCCTTCCACGAGGCATTGGCAGGTATTTTCAGCCTGTCTTTGGACAGCGTTCCAGCAATACTGTTGCAAATGTTTCCAGCCTTTTCCTTGAATCCAGTTATTTTTTGTTACATTGTGTTTAAATTTAATCTGATTATGTTTCATCTTCCTTGGTTTCTCCCTCCCCGCCTCATCAACATGAAAATAACATTAATAAATACAATATAAAATACGTAAACAAAGAGAATAAAAACAAACAAATATAACTAAATGAAATAAACCACCAATAATAAACAAATGAAAACAAAACATATAAGGCTGAATTAATCGCGGTCCCGCGATCCGGAAATCATTGCAAATCGCGGGACGCCTGTGCGTTGCCCGTGATTTGCAATAGCACCCCAAACGCTGTGCGATGTTGCCGCGATTTCCGCCTGCCAAATCGCGGTAACATCGTGCAAAAAAAATTGCGGGACGCATAACGCTCCAAAAGAAGCTCTTGTACTCTTGTACTAAATCTTGTGCGATTTTTTTTGCGCAACATCGCACAGCGTTTGGGGTGCTATTGCAAATCACGGGCAACGCACAGGCGTCCTGCGATTTGCAATGATTTTCCAGATCCCGGGCGGAATCGCAGCGATTCTGCCTGCGATCAATACGCTGACATGTGAATGCAGCCTAATAAACAATAATAAACAAATATAAATAAACAAATAAAAAACAAAAACATATCATAAACAATAATAAACAAATATAAATAAACAAAATAAACCCCAATAATAAACAATTATAAATGATCAAAAAAACCATATAATAAACAATAATGAACAAATATAAATACTCTAAATTAAAAAAACAAAAACAAATATATAATAAACAATAATAAACAAATAAAACACAAACATAATAAACAATAATAAAGATAAACAAATAAACCAAAAACCCCAAACATAAGATAAACATTACCAATCTAAATAAACAAATAAAAAAACAATAACAAATATAAATAAATAAAATACAATGATACACAAATTAAAAATAAACAAATAGATAAAAAAAATAAAAACATATAATAAACAAATATAAATAAACAAAAAAACACAATAATAAAAAATTATAAATAATCAAATAAAAAAAAATATATACTAAACAATAATGAACAAATATAAATACTCTAAACGAAAAAAACAAAAAAAAATATATAATAAACAAATAAAACACAAACATAATAAACAATAATAAACACATAAATAAACTTAAACCAAACATATGATAAACATTACCAATATAAATAAACAAATAAAAACAAAACAACAACAAATATAAATAAATAAAATAAAATAAAAACCAACAATAAATTAAAAAAACAATAGATAATAAAAAAAAAATAAAAACATAATAAACAAATAAAAAAACAAATAATAAACAATTATAAACAAATAAAATATAAAATAAAAATAAAAACTTTAGGGCCCCTTCCCACGTAGCTGAATTGGAATCGTGGGCAGAATCAGAGCGATTATTCCCATAATTCCAAATTGCATCAGAAGGCTTGATGCACATTTTGGTGCCATTCATCCTTGATGATACCCCAAACGTGGTGCAATTTTACCGTAACCGTCGTGCAACAAACACACCTGAATCAGGGCCAAAATTTGGACCTTGATATTCTTTACCGTGGCAAACACGCATAGGGCAGCCTGTTCAAGTGAATGGGCTGCCCTATGTGCAACACGCAGATTGGCCACATAAAATCGTGAGCGGGAATGCGCGTTCTCATGATGCAAAGTGTAAACGGGGCCTTTCCTTTTCATTACATACCTCAGTTAACATTGTCACCAGGTCTCTGTGCTTCTCTATGCAATGCAGGCAGATCATGGCTGGTGGGAGGAAGGTGCAGGGTGATGTACATAGCTTCCTAAAAAAACATCTCCCTGCCTCAGTTCTCCTCTCAAGAACCCTCATTGCAAGCTGTGGGCAAGCTCCTAGGAGGAGTTATGTAAATAGCAAAATGCCTTGATGGGCGGGTGTCAGTCTGGGGATGTGGTCGTTCCTAGGCAGGCTTGATTTGCATACAGACTAGGTAACGCCCACATGTGGTGTGAAAGGGGCAGGCAGTAAAGGAAAGTGCTAAATGATGCTGAGCATCCTCCAGCCAGGAAATGGGGCGGGGCTCTATCTGACTTGCTGCAGCTTCTAATGCACATTGTGAGAAGCTCACAGTGTGCAGGTAAATCAGAGCAAGCCATTTCAGTCCAGGAGAGGAGCCAGTACAACTGTGCAAGACTGAAGGGAAGGCCGGAGGTGAGCTTTCAGTGTGACGGCCGCACATGCTCAGAGGTATAGACAATAAAGCGCTGCAGACGCAGCAAAATGAGGGAGTTTTTGGGGAGCGCACGCAAGAGTGCACGAGTGCAAGACAACTACTGATGTATTTTTAAAGATCTGGTCGATGTATTTCCTCTGGTGGTTAGCCCAGGCAGGATTCTGGGAATATGGATAGCGGTAATTCGGGCTGCACTTCCCTCAGAGGCCACCGCAAAGCCAAGAAAACAAAGTCATTGATTGCCACACTGAGGTAGTTCAGCGGGAGGAGGGGAGACGACAGCAGGAGACGGGAAGGATGAGAATCCCTGGTGAAGTCCAGGCTGAAGGCTAAAGACAAAGTTGCACTACAGATGTGTGTTAAAGGGAAAGCAGAAAGTATTTTGGACAAGAATTTAAAAGAGAGGACCGTAGCTGTCTGTGTGGAAGCAGCGGCCTCTCTGCAGAGAGGACTATAGATCTCCAATCAGTGGGGAGCATGAGCTTTGCTGATTGCAGAGCTATAGGGCTGACTAAGTAGGGGGCGCGTCAGACCTCTGCAGAGAGACCATGGCTTCCACACAGAAAGCAAGGGTTCTTCTCTCCAGCAGTTCGATATGCCACCTGCTGTCAGAGTGCCTCGCTTACATCAGGATCCCCATCAGTGTCCCTCCTCCATATCAGAAGGCTCCCTATAACATCAGAGTGCTCCCATACATCAGGGTCCCTATCAGAGTTCCCCTATAAATCAGGGTCATCCCTTTATATCAGAAGCCTCCCGGTCACATCTGAATCCCCCCTTACATCAGGATACTCATAAGAGTTCCCCCTTACATCGGGATCCCCATCAGAGTTCCCCCTTTACATCAGGGTCCCCATCAGAGTTCCCCCTTACATCAGGGTACCTATCAGAGTTCCCTCATACATCAGGATGCTCCCTTTATATCAGAAGCCTTTATGTCAGATCTGAATTCCCCCTTACATCAGGATCCTCATCAGAGTTCCCCCTTACATCAGGATCCCCATCAGAGTTCCCCCCTTACATCATGGTCATCATCAGAGTTCCCCCCTTACATCAGGATCCCCATCAGAGTTCCCCCCTTACATCAGGGTACCTATCAGAGTTCCCTCATACATCAGGATGCTCCCTTTATATCAGAAGCCTTTATATCAGATCTGAATTCCCCCTTACATCAGGATCCTCATCAGAGTTCCCCCTTACATCAGGATCCCTATCAGAGTTCCCCCCCTTACATCAGGGTCCCCTTTAGAGTTCCCTGCTTAAATCAGGATCCTCATCAGAGTTCCCCCTTACATCGGGATCCCTATCAGAGTTCCCCCCCTTACATCAGGGTCCCCATCAGAGTTCCCCTCTTACATCAGCATCCCCATCAGAGTTCCCCCCCTACATCAGGGTCCTTAACAGAGTTCCCCCTTACATTAGGATCCTCATCAGAGTTCCCCCCTTACATCAGGGTCCACATCAGAGTTCCCTCCTTACATTAGGGTCCTCATAAAAGATCCCCCCTTACGTCAGGGCCCCCCTTCACATCAGAGTCCCCCCTCCCCCCACATCCAAGGCCCCCTTGCAAGTCAGAAGCCCCCTATCACTTCATGGCCCTCCTTATATCAAGGTTATGATGAGAGTTCTCCCACACATCAGGGTCCTTATCAGAGTTTCCCCCCTACATCAGGGTCCCCATCAGAGTTCCCCCATACATCAGGATCCCCCTCAGAGTTCCCCCTTACATCAGGGTACCTATCAGAGTTCAGTCATACATCAGGATCCTCCCTTTATATCAGAAGCCTTTATGTCAGACCTGCATTCCCACTTACATCAGGATACTCATCAGAGTTCCCCCTTGCATCAGGATCCCCATCAGAATTCCCCCCTTACATCATGGTCACCATCAGAGTTCCCCACTTACATCATGGTCACCATCTAAGTTCCCCCCTTACATCAGGGTCCCCATCAGAGTTCCTCGCTTAAATCAGGATCCTCATCAGAGTTCCCCCTTACATCGGGATCCCTATCAGAGTCCCCCCCTTACATCAGGGTCCCCATCAGAGTTCCCCGCTTAAATCAGGAGCCACATCAGATTCCCCCCCCCCCCTTACATCAGGATCCTTATCAGAGTTCTCCCCTTACATCAGGATCCTCATCAGAGTTCCCCCTTACATTAGGGTCCCCATGACAGGTCCCCCCTTCACATCAGAGCCCCCCCACATCAGAGACCCCTTTCATGTCAGAAGCCTCCATCACTTCATAGCCCCCCTACATCAGAATTCTGATCAGAGTTCTCCCACAAATCAGGGTTCTCATCAGAAGTGGAGACCATCTAATATGAATCCTCAGTCTGTGCATTGAGTCTAAAGGATCTAACCCTGATCCTAGCTGGATAAAATCTCATAGGAGGCCAGATGTGGCCTGTAGGCTGTAGTTTGGAGGCCCTTGCACTAAGCCGATGTACATGCACTATAGGGCGTTGCCGTGCATTGCGTTAGAAAACGTTTGGCCTCTTTTGGTGCATTGGCAAGCCATTCATTTCAATGGGCTGCCTTAACACAATGCAAGTTAACGCATCACAAAATTGTAAATGGGTCAAAATTAAAAATGACAGTTGGCGCCAAAAATAAAAAAAAAAAGACAGTTGGCCCCAATAAAAACAAAAATTACAGAAAGCTAGCTGCTTTTTATTTGTCCAGAGTTTCCTTTTAATCCCAGGTGGTCATGTTGTTGCAGGCACTGTCACGGCGTACAACCTGCTCCGCACTGCAGCGGTCACGTGACCATACTAATCTTCGCTCTCGCCTGAGTAGACGATAGATCTTGCGTGGCCTGAGACAGGCCTGGAGATTTACAATGCCGCCTGAAATGGATTTCTGCCAGGTGTGATCATTAACGCCAGTCACACGTATGACGATTTAATGCCGTATTGACAAGCCGACTCTCCTGGCAGTGAGTTTACGCTGCGTGCGTCACTCTCGGGGTATACAGAGAATAAACCCCAGTGACCGCATTGTGTCCGGTGGACTCCGGTTCTTGTTAATACTTTATTGACTGAGAGTAGAAATTTTACTGTCCTTACTGGAGGTCAATCCAAGATCTGAGATACTGAATTAGAAAGTCCGTGACTTATAAAGCATTGAAGGCAGAGGAACCACATGATAGCCAGCATTCTCAGAAGAGGTGCCTACATATTTCTGACAATAGAGGTTTTCTTCAAAATTTAAAGAGACAGGTATGGAACTGATGAGTCACTGCTTGGAGAAGGGAGCAGGGGAGGCTGAGCTGCTGAGTCACTGCTGGGAAGAGGGACTGAGCTGCTGAGTCACTGCTGGGAGGAGGAAGCAGGAGGAGCTGAGCTGATAATTCACTGCTAGGAAAGTGGGCATTGGGCTGAGCTGCTGAGTCATGGTTAGTAGTTGGAGCCAAACTACTTAATTACTATTGGTAGAGGGAAACAGTGTGGGGGGGGGGTGAGCTGTTGAGTGGGGGAACTGAGCTGGAAAGTCACTGCTGGGGGTGGGAAGCAGGGTTGAGCTGAGTTGCTGAGTCATGGTTAGGAATTGGAGCTGAGCAACTGAATTACTACTGGTAGAGGGGAGCACTGGGGGGGGGGGGGCGCTGGGCTGTTGAGTCCCTGTTGGGAGGGGGAAACTGATTTGGTAAGTCTCTGCTGGGGGTGGGAAGCAGGGTTGAGCTGAGCTGCTGAGTCATGGTTAGGTGTTGGTGCTGAGCTACTAAAATCACTACTGGGAGGGGGTAGCAGGGTAAGCTGTGCTGATAAATCACTGCTGGGAGTGGGAAACAGGGTGAGCTGAGCTGCTGAGTCACTGCTTGGAGGGGGAGCTGAGCTGATAAGTAACTTGAGAGGGTAGAACAGCAAGACCTGAACATTGCTGGGAGGGGGCTAAGCTGCTGAGTAACTGCTGTGAGGGGGTTGATCTGGTGAGTCAGTGCTTGGGGGAACAGGGGAGGACTTAATTGATTTTAGTACTATTGCTGAGGATTTTGAGGGTGAATGCTCCACATTACCTGCAGCTACAGAGGTCAGTGAGGGTTTGTTTTAATGATCATTTGCTGCATGCTACGAATAATAGCGTGGCTATAGGTTAACTTTACAATGTCTTGAGAAAGTAAAAAAAACATTTTCACTACATCTCTCTGCAATAAAACCCCCTTTCCATACACTGCAAGTACGGAAAAATACCAGTTGGTCTGCCAGAAATCATAGTTCTCCCCTGCTGGGCTATAGAAGGTCCCCATCATCTCCATTAGGGGGAAACCAGATGCGGCAAGTGGGGGTAGAACATTTCCCAGCATCAGTGAAAGTAAACAAGCAACTTGGTGGCCAGTGGGAGTAAAAAAAATGATATTGTGCCTGTGGTCAGTAGGAAAAGGAATAGTGCCCCATCATTGGTATAGGTGTGAGGTATAGCATTGCTGGTATCAGTGGGAGAAATACTGCCCCATTGTTGGTGTCAGTGGCAGGAATTATGCCCTCTGTTGGTGTCATGGGAGGAATAGTACCCTATCATTGGTGTTAATGGGAGAAATAATGCCCCATCATTGGTGTCAGTGGAAGAAATAGTGCCCCATCATTGGTGTCAGTGGGAGGAATAGTGCCCCATCATTGGTGTCAGTGGAAGAAATAGTGCCCCATCATTGGTGTCAGTGGGAGGAATAGTGCCCCATCATTGGTGTCAGTGGGAAGAATAGTGCCCCATCATTGGTGTCAGTGGGAGGAATAGTGCCCCATCATTGGTGTCAGTGCCTTGTATCGATGGGAGGAATAGTGCCCCAGGGTTGGTGTCAGCAGGAAGAATTCTACCCCATCATTGGTATCAGTAGAACTAATCGTTCTATTGTTGTTGCCAATGAGAGGAAAAGTGCCTTGTATTAGTGGGAAGAAAAGTGCCCCAAGGGCCAGATAAAGGAAAGCAAAGGGCTGCATCCGGCCCCTGAGCTGCAGTTTGGAGGCCACTGGCTTAGTGCATTGGGGTGCCATTCAAAATGACTGCCACAACAACACACCAACTTGTCCATCTTGTGGCACCATGCATTACCCAATGCAAAGGTCTGATCTCAACCTAGAAACTACCACAAATTTGCTACACCATTAGAATAGACTAGAATACACTTCTCATATCACTTAGAGCAGGGATCTCCAAACTACGGCCCTCCAGCTGTTGCAAAACTATACGTCCCATGAGGCATTGTAAAACTCTGATATTCACAGACATGACCGGGCATGATGGGAATTGTAGCTCCTGAACAACTGGAGGGCCATAGTTTGGAGACCCCTGACTTAGGGTGTTCACACCACCACAACCACCGAGGCCAAATAAGACCAAAGAAAACAAAGAACTGAAGTTTGTCCTAGCTAATTGTATAATAATTATTGTCCAGACACGGGCTTAGAGCAGCCATTCTCTGCCAGGGTCTAGTGGAAACTTAGGGTTCCTTCAGGGTTGACCAAAGGTTCTTTGACCTGTGGCTAACTGGCCTTCTATTTGATGGTGCCTGCATAGTTCCAGGTCCAAAGCCACTTGGCAGAGTCAGCAGCATGACTGCAATGGTGCCCTTTTGACCACCCCTGTAAGAAGGGCATTCTTTCTACTTACCACCAGTGTAAGGGGCATTTTCCCAATGATGGACTGATCTTACCACGGATTACCTGAGACTTGAAAAGGTTTTCAAGTGTTCCTCTGGGATAAAAGGGTTGAGAAAGGCTGGCCTCAATGCTGCAGAATATTTCCCTTCATGGTTTTTGGAAACACATCATAAGCAGTAGCAATAGAGTCATATCATATAAGCCTATTTAACCATTGATGCTTTATACCAGGGTTTCTTAACCAGGGTTCCATGGAACCCCAGTGTTCCTCCTGAGGTTGCTAGGGGTTTCTTGAGAAATGGGCAATTTTTGCCTCTCAGATACGTTCCCACTGACACCATTGTTCCTTTTAGCTATCTGTAAGGGGTAGGGCTGCAACTAACGATTAATTTGTCTGTCGACTAATCTATCGATTATTTTTACGATTAGTCGACTAATCTAACGATTATTTTTATTTTATTTTTTTTGCTTAATTGAGTGTTTTGTTGATTAGCTAATTAATTCTGTAATTAATACAGACCCCTCAGTAAGCCCCCATCTCAGTACAGACCCCTCAGTAAGCCCCCCTCCCAGTACAGACCCCTCAGTAAGCCCCCATCTCAGTACAGACCCCTTAGTAAGCCCCCCTCCCAGTACAGACCCCTCAGTAAGCCCCTTTCCAGCACAGACCCCTCAGTAAGCCCCCTCCCAGTACAGACCCCTCAGTAAGCCCCCCTCCCAGTACAGACCCCTCAGTAAGCCCCCCTCTAAGTACAGACCCCTCAGTAAGCCCCCTCCCTGTACAGACCCCTCAGTAAGCCCCCTTCCAGCACAGACCCCTCAGTAAGCCCCCTCCCAGTACAGACCCCTCAGCAAGCCCCCTCCTAGTACAGACCCCTCAGTAAGCCCTCCCAACTAGTACAGACCACTTAGTAAGCCCCCCTCCCAGTGCAGACCCCTCAGTAAGCCCTCCCACCTAGTACAGACCACTTAGTAAGCCCCCCTCCCAGTGCAGACCCCTCAGTAAGCCCTCCCACCTAGTACAGACCACTTAGTAAGCCCCCCCTCCCAGTGCAGACCCCTCAGGCTCACCTGCGATCACATGCTGCTGCAGGAGTGGCGCGTGACATCTCGTCTTTGTGGGACAGTGGGAGGGATCAGCCTGCAGCGGCCCCAATCAATGCAGTGGGCCGGCCGGCAATGCTTAAAGCGGCGGTGCGGGCCGGCCGTATCTTGGTATCCCGGTAGGCGAGTCCGGCCAGGGGGCGTGTGACGTCACGTGTTGACGCGTCAATGCCTTTCACGCATGTCGACGATTTTTCGTAGTCGACTACGTCGACATGTCGTTGCAGCCCTAGTAAGGGGGTAATTCTTCCCAATGATGACCAGAGTAAGGAGCATTCTTCCCACTGACTGTCACACTAATGTGTCAAAAGTTGTAGATTTTTAAATTTTTAGCAGGGGTTCCCCGAAACCAGAAATTTATTTCAAGGGTTCCTCTGTGTTGAAAAAGTTGAGAAAGGCTGCATTATACTAATAAAACAAGAAAGTGTTATATGTAAAAGGGTGAACCCAACATGCTTTAGGTAACAAAGGCTGTGTGTCTGTAGGCTAAGACATTCTTCAGGCACTCCTAAGGACTCTGCCCTAAAGAACCTTGCGTACTTTATCCAGCCCAAGCTTCAAGCAATACAACATTCAAATGTAAACAGGCACCTTTGAATACATTGGAAATCTTGATGTTGAGCATTGAAGTGCCTTAGTTTCAGACTTGTATAAAGTACTCGAAATTTCTACTTGAGTAAAAGTACAAGTGCTCGATCAAAAAATTACTTGAGTAGAAGTGGAAGTGCTCGCAGAAAAAGTTACTTAAGTAGAAGTACTAAAGTATTCAACATTTTTTTTACTTAAGTATTGCAAGTAGTTTTTTCAAAAAATTTGCTACTTAAGTACTAAAAGTAAAAAGTACCAGTAGTTTTGAAAAAAAATTCCTACTCAAGTACTGAAAGTAGAAGTACAAGTACTGTGTTATGTAGTTATTAAAGAAATAAGTCAAAAGTTTGAACATCATATTGTTTTTATTATTTCAAATGATTTATTCAAATGATTAACCTGTGTTTGTTAGTAGTTTCTTGATGCACTTTAAGCGCTGTAGCACCATTTATTTGTTTGTTTCATATTTTCTTTTTATTGGAAAGATTTGGTATAGCAGCTTTTATTATACACAGCCTTTATTTTCGTATGCGCTGATTTACAAATGACATTATACACATTTTTTTGAGCTTTATGCAACCTGCCATCTACTGTTCTGGCAGTGGTAATTTTTTTAAAAGTAACGAGTAACTATGCAGCACAAAAAAAAAATACTTGAGTAGAAGTATCGAAATCATCGAAAAAATGTAGTGAAGTAAAAGTAGAAGTAGGAGGAAAAAATTCTACTCTAGGAAAGTACAGATACCGCATTTCGGTACTTAAGTACAGTACTTAAGTAGTTCTACTTCGTTACTATACATCTCTGCTTAGTTTTGGCAGAGATTGCTCGGACTTTCGATCCCTCCACAATCAGACAGACTGCAGTTCTTCCCGTACGCGGGCTTATCACCTACTAAGCAGCGGCCGTCTTTATTGCGTATTAGACATCATCGAAATGAAAATGCCATGACCTATAAATGAGACGGAGCTGCCTATTACAAGTGAAGTCTCTGATGAGCTATATATAGGTCTTGTTCTGCGGCTAAAAATAGAAAGAGACAGACATTTCAGGCAGCAAGGTATAGAGGGGACTTCAAGGCCAAATTACAGAATCTGCCAGTGGCCAATATCACCTCGACCTGGCGCTTCAGACCCAATATGTCTAAATAACTCAAAGGAGATGAATCCCACACATGCAAGAAAAGAAAAAATCAAGAACACTTCAAGGTCGTCTGTAGTGCATACAGGAAGAGTTATAGAATAGCTCAAAAAATAAAGGAAAGGCACAGATTTTTTACTTTTTTATTCTAAGGTCGAATCATCTGAAAAATGTTCTTCATTTAACGATGTCTTGATGGGGTTTGCTCATTTATTTGACACACGGTTGATTTACACAGATTTAAAGAAAGACACAAGCCAACTTGGCATATTGTTATTGACTAGAAGCCAGAAATCCATGGACTAACATTCTCATTCAGGCCCCGTTCACATTGCCGCGATCCGACTTGGGAGGGCGACCTCGGAGCGGCCGCCACGGACTTCATAACATTGAAGTCTATGGCGGTCGCCTCCGGGTCGCCCCAAAGAAGCTCCGGACCCTTTTTCTAAGTCGGAGCGACTTGTGTCGCTCCTATTAGAACGGGTCCGCAGCTTCCCTATGGAAGGCGACCTACGGCGACCTGTGAGGCGACCAGGTCGCCTCACAGGTCGCCTTAATGTGAACGGGGACTTACAGTTTCCAGTGTTTGAAAAAGTTAAAGGAATGCTCAAGAAGCAGCAGCAGAGGTGGAGAAGACAACGATCCACAGAATGAAGGAAACAGAAGCAGGGAGATCCATGCACTGCTGGTCCTCAGGTACAGCTTTCCCTCCAGCAAGGAGAACAATGAGCAGCACAGTAGTGACATCCTCAAATCTCACTCCAAATTTCCTGAGGCTACCAGGTTTGGAAGCAGGGAGATCCTTGCACTGCTGGTCCTCAGGTACAGTTTTCCCTCCAGCGAGGAGAACAATGAGCAGCACAGTTTACACGACTACCTGACGCTGCAGGATGTTGGACCTACTGACTTCAACAACTTTCTTGAGGTTGAGACCTCCTATCCATTTTTGTCCCTTATGGTGTATACGGTCTGTTGCTGACCCTAGTCCGGTCCAGTATCTGCCACGTCCTGAGGACACGATATCCCATGTCTCACATGACTTGGGTTGGTTCACCTTGTAGCCGCGCATGTGTGCTAAGACCCCTGTCGCTGTCTATGAATATTTGTCTTAATATTTGAATCATTGAGCCATTTAAGAGGTCACTATTATCTTTGGTCCCCAATGAAGCCCACTACATTGGCGAAACATGTGGGACCCTGGTGACCCCATTACTGTATCTCTCGGTTCTGATTATTACTATGTGTAATTTATGTACACTATTTTTTTAGCTGATGCTTTTCTGCATCCATGACCTAATGTTTGATCAAATTGATATGTAATAAAATTTGTATCTTTTTAACTGTATTAGTCTCAAATATCTGTTTTCTGCCAGACTAATCACTGCCTTCAAAGTCCCATTTCTTTGTGGGTTTATGATCGTAGGCTCCTCACAGGGGCCACAACCCTGGATGGTTGATACAGTCATTCCACACCTTTCACAAATGAGCAGCACAGTAGAGACATCACCAAATCTCACTCCAAATTTCCTTAGGCTACCAGGTTTGGAAGCAGGGAGATCCTTGCACTGCAGGTCTTCAGGTACAGCTTCCCCTTCAGCAAGGAGAACAGTGATCAGCACAGTAGGGACATCACCAAATCTCACTCCAAATTTCCTGAGGCTACCAGGTTTGGAAGCAGGGAGATCCTTGCACTGCTGGTCCTCGGGTACAGCTTTCCCTCCAGCGAGGAGAACAATGAGCAGCACAGTAGTGACATCCCCAAATCATACTTCAAATTTCCTAAGGCTACCAGGTTGGGAAGCAGGGAGATCCTCGCACTGAAGATCTAAAGTACAGCATTCCATTCAGCAAGGAGAAAAATGAGCAGCACAGTACATCCCATTCCAAATCCCACGAGACTAGCAGTCAGAGGCAGCAGTGCCTTAGATCAGTACTTACCAAAGTGGGAGATACTTCCCCCTTGGGGGGGTTGGAATGATCCAGAAGGGCGGTAGTAGCCTCGGGTGCAATTGGGGGGTGCTAAACAAAAATAAGAGGACGAATGTTTACATCGATGGGAGGAATTATGCCCCATTAGTGGGTGTCAGTGGGGGGGGAATAGTGTCCCACCATTGGTGTTAGTGCAAGGAAAAATGCCAGATAGTTGGTGTCAGTGAGAGGAATAGTTCCCTACTATTGATGTCAGTGGAAGGAATGATGCCCCCTTGTTGGTGTCAATGGAAGGAATGGTGCCCCCTTGTTGGTGTCAATGGAAGGAATGGTGCTCCCTTGTTGGTGTCAATGGAAGGAATGATGCCCCCTTGTTGGTGTCAATGGAAGGAATGGTGCCCCCTTGTTGGTGTCAATGGAAGGAATGGTGCTCCCTTGTTGGTGTCAATGGAAGGAATGATGCCCCCTTGTTGGTGTCAATGGAAGGAATGGTGCCCCCTTGCTGGTGTCAGTGGAAGGAATGGTGCCCCCTTGTTGGTGTCAGCGGAAGGAATGGTGCCCCCTTGTTGGTGTCAGCGGAAGGAATAGTGCCCCGAGGGCCGGATAAAGGCAAGCAAAGGGCTGCATTCTGGCCCAAGGGCCACAGTTTGGAGACCACTGCCATAGATCAAAGCTCAGTTGACATCTTCCTGCTCCATCAGAGCTCTTGTCCATTTTAAAGAGAACAGCTGACAGATATGGGGGTGCATGTGACCTTGAATATGTGATGGTTCTTGGTCCTGGGCAGCCAATCGCCAAGCCCCAAAAATTGTCACATTGAAGGGATGGTGATGTTATCCACTCAGTTAAGCTCTGACACTAAAGCTTACCCAGGGTGGACTCCTACCATACCTATACCTTGTGAGGGGGAAAGGTCTATCAAGAAACACGATGTTTAGTACCCGAGCCCCTCCCACCAGCCAAGACCTGCCTGTATTGGGTAGAGAAATGCAGAGACCCAGTGACATCATCAAAAATAATGGTATGTTATTGAGGGGGAGGGAGGAGCCACGGAAGGTACAATATAAGCATATTAAACTTAAAGTGTTTGTTACCCCAACACTTCATATTCTTGATATGTGGCTGCTGTACCATGTACTTGTATGAGAAAGTCTCCTGTTCTCTTTGTTTGCTTCTTTTACGTGAAATCCCTGGTGTCCCTGCCAGTCCCTCTGCTTTCCTTTAAAAAACTGACCAAACTAAGCAGGAGAGCACAACATAGTCAGATTTCTAGCTATGCTGGGAACTCAGTGTGCTCTCCTCCAATGATCAGACAGTCCTGATACGCCCCCCGCTGCACAGCCATTCACTGGGAAGCTTAGTGTGCTGTTGTCCCCCCCCCCTCCAGCTCTTATGCAGCTGGGAACAGAGGGAATGCGATCACTTATAAAAAAAAAAAAAGGTATTTACGTATGTTTTTTTTGTAATATATTAACAAAAATGTTTTGCCTTTCATTTCTATTTTAAACTGAATGGGTTGTTTTACAAGGTGATTGTTTACAATCAATGCTATCCTTTTAAAAAAAAAGGATAGTCCCTGAAAATGCGTGATAGTCTCCTAAAATACTCTGTTGTTTGCCCCAGTCTCACCGCGCTTGTGCGCCAGCGGGGGAACGCAACGCGGCAATCACGGGCGTGCTGTGTAACTGGGACATGGCCCGACCCCGATCTTGGTAAAGAGCTGACTGACAGAGTATGGGGAGAGGATAGGTGATTGGCAGCATCTCCTTACAGGGGAGACTTGTACAGATAATCAGGGAACTGATCATTAGTGCAGCTTCAACAGTGCCCAGCAGTTATGCCAGTCTGTGCCCATTATTGATGCCAATCTGTGCCCATCAGTGATGCAAATTTGTGCCCATCAGTGATGCCAATCTGTGTCCATGAGTGAGGCAAGTCAGTGCTGCCTTTCAGTGCACATCAGTCCTGCCTATCCGTGCCGCCTATTATTGCTCATGGGTGCCGCCTATTAGTGCCCATCAGTGCTGCATATCTAGTACATCTTCTTACAGGGGAGACTTGTAGAGATAATTAGGGCACTGATTAGTGCAGCCCCAAAAGTGCCCAGCAGTTATGCCAGTCTGTGCCCATCATTGATGCCAATCTGTGCCCATCAGTGATGCGAATCTGTGTCCATCAGTGGGGCAAGTCAGTGCTGCCTTTCAGGGCCCATCAGTCCTGCCTATCTGTGCCGCCTATCATTGTGCATTGGTACTGCCTATTAGTGCCTATCAATGCTGCCTATCCATACCACCTATCATTGACCATGGGTGCCGCCTATTAGTGCCCATCAGTGCCCCTTTCATTGCCCATCAGTGCTGCATATCTAGTACCCATCAGTGCTGCATATTAGTTCCTCCTCATCAGTGCCCTTCAGTGCCATCTCATCAGTGCACATTAGTACAGCCTCATCAGCGCACAAAAAATTACTTATTTACAAAAGTTTCTGACAAACTAAGAAAAGCTTTTTTTTATTTATTTTTTATTTTTTTTTAATTTTCAGTCTTTTTTTTTTTTATTTATATAATAAAAATCCAGTAGTGATTAAATGCCACTACAAAAAAAAATTATATTTGTGTAAAAAAAAAAAAAAAAATTAATTTGGTTACAGTGTTGCATGACCGCACAATTGTCAGAAAAATTACTTATTTACAAAAGTTTCTGACAAACTAAGAAAAGCTTTTTTTTTTTCTTTTTTTTTATTTTTTTTTAATTTTCAGTCTTTTTTTTTTTATTTATATAATAAAAATCCAGTAGTGATTAAATGCCACTACAAAAAAAAAATTATATTTGTGTAAAAAAAAAAAAAAAAATTAATTTGGGTACAGTGTTGCATGACCGCACAATTGTCAGAAAAATTACTTATTTACAAAAGTTTCTGACAAACTAAGAAAAGCTTTTTTTTATTTATTTTTAATTTTTTTTAAATTTTCAGTCTTTTTTTTTTATTTATATAATAAAAATCCAGTAGTGATTAAATGCCACTACAAAAAAAAAATATATATATTTGTGTAAAAAAAAATAAAAAATGTATTTAGGTACAATGTTGCATGACCGCACAATTGTCAGAAAAATTACTTATTTACAAAAGTTTCTGACAAACTAAGAAAAGCTTTTTTTTATTTATTTATTTATTTTTTTTTAATTTTCAGCCTTTTTTTTTTATTTATATAATAAAAATCCAGTAGTGATTAAATGCCACTACAAAAAAAAAATTATATTTGTGTAAAAAAAAAAAATAAAAAATAATTTGGGTACAGTGTTGCATGACCGCACAATTTTCAGAAAAATTACTTATTTACAAAAGTTTCTGACAAACTAAGAAAAGCTTTTTTTTATTTATTTTTTATTTTATTTTTTAATTTTCAGTCTTTTTTTTTTTATATAATAAAAATCCAGTAGTGATTAAAAGCCACTACAAAAAAAAAAAATATATATATATTTGTGTAAAAAAATAAAAAATAAATAAATTTGGGTACAGTGTTGCATGACCGCACAATTGTCAGAAAAATTACTTATTTACAAAAGTTTCTGACAAACTAAGAAAAGCTTTTTTTTATTTATTTTTTTTATTTTTTTTTTAATTTTCAGTCTTTTTTTTTTATTTATATAATAAAAATCCAGTAGTGATTAAATGCCACTACAAAAAAAAAATTATATTTGTGTAAAAAAAAAAAAAAAAATTGAATTTGGGTACAGTTTTGCATGACCGCACAATTGTCAGAAAAATTACTTATTTACAAAAGTTTCTGACAAACTAAGAAAAGCTTTTTTTTATTTATTTTTTATTTTTTTTTTAATTTTCAGTCTTTTTTTTTTATTTATATAATAAAAATCCAGTAGTGATTAAATGCCACTACAAAAAAAATTATATTTGTGTAAAAAAATAAAAAAAAAATTAATTTGGGTACAGTGTTGCATGACCGCACAATTGTCAGAAAAATTACTTATTTACAAACGTTTCTGACAAACTAAGAAAAGCTTTTTTTTTATTTATTTTTAATTTTTTTTTTCAGCCTTTTTTTTTATTTATTTATATAATAAAAACCCAGTAGTGATTAAATGCTACTAGGAAAAAAAAATTATATTTGTTTAAAAAAAAAAAAAAATTAATTTGGGTACAGTGTTGCATGACCGCACAATTGTCACTCAAAGTGTGACAGCGATGAAAGCTGAAAATTGGCCTGGGCAGGAAAGGGGGGGGGGGGGTAAAACAGCGCAGTTGGCAAGCGGGTAAAGACATTTTTTTTAAAATATCTCAGTAGTGGTGCTAATGGTTGAATCCCATGGCAGAGTCTGAGATGTGTTCATAAATAAAAGACATTTTATGTATTAAATAGCATATCCATGTGCGCTCATTTAAATACCAAAATGATTTGCTTTATATTTAATTGCTTGAATAGGGATATATTAATATGCAGTGTATAGCGTTTGTAGAGGTTACAGCAATTACGCATTATTAATATCATGTCCGGAGGTAATACATTGCTAGACAAGTGGGAATTTTCTTCCTAGAGAACGCAGGAGTCCGTCTGCGGAACGCGTAGCAGACACGGAGCAAAAAATAGGTCACTCTTCTGGCATTTCATAAGACAAAAAAAAAAGAATCCTGCCAGTTAAAAATCTATTTCACTAAACGCTTAGGATCTACGCAGGCGAACGTCATGGACAAGGCGAAGAAATTGATCGGCATAGTTTTATAATGTATAGGATTGTATTACCTTGGCTTCCTGTGGGGCTGGTGGCATTTGTAGCTAGAATATGGAACAGCTGCAGCGTAAGCCCAAATAACCTTTGTATTGGAAATCGATATTATGTTATTCTTTGTATACGTCCATAATAGAGGAATATTTGCATTCCAGGTACAGAGATGCCATAAAGAAGGGGTCTCCAAACTTTCTAAACAAAGGGCCGGTTTAGCGTCCTTCAGACTTTAGGCTTGGCGGACTGTGGCCAGTGGAAGTAGAAATTGTCCCAGCATCAATAGAAGTAAACTATGCCCCATCATTGGTGTCAGTGGGAGGAATAGTGCCCCATCATTGGTGTCAGTGGCAGGAATAGTGCCCCATCGTTGGTGTCAGTGGGAGGAATAGTGCCCCATCATTGGTATCAGTGGGAGGAATAGTGCCCCATTGTTGGTGTTAATGGGAGGAATAGTGCCCCATCATTGGTGTCAGTGGGAGGAATAGTGCCCCATCATTGGTGTCAGTGAGAGGAATAGTGCCCCATCATTGGTGTCAGTGAGAGGAATAGTGCCCCATCATTGGTGTCAGCGGAAGGAATAGTGCCCCATTGTTGGTGTTAATGGGAGGAATAGTGGCCCATCATTGGTGTCAGTGGGAGGAATAGTACCCCATCATTGGTGTCAGCAGAAGGAATAGTGCCCCATCATTGGTGTCAGCAGAAGGAATAGTGCCCCATCATTGATGTTAATGGGAGGAATGGAACCCCATCATTGGTTTTAGTATAGGAATAGCACCCTATTGTGGTGTAAGTGGGAGGAATAGTGCCCCATCGTTGCTGTCAGCGGGAGGAAGAGTGCCCCATTGTTGGTGTCAGTAGGAGGAATAGTGCCCCATTGTTGGAGCTAATGAGAGGAATGGTGCCCCATCATTGGTTTTAGTATAGGAATAGCACCCCATTGTTGGTGTCAGTGGGAGCAATAGCGCCCCATCGTTGGTGTTCATGAGAGGAATGGTGCCCCGTCATTGGTTTTAGTAAAGTAATAGCACCTCATTGTTGGTGTCAGCGGGAGGAATAGTGTCCCCTTGTTGGTATCAGCAGGAGGAATAGTGCCCCATCGTTGGTGTCAGTGGGAGGAATAATGCCCCATCGTTGGTGTCAGCGGAAGGAATAGTGCCCCATTGTTGGTTTTAGTATAGGAATAGCACCCCATTGTTGGAATCAGCAGGAGAAAATGTTCCCCATCATTGGTGTCAGTGGAATAAATAGTGTCCCATCAGTGGGAGGAATAGTGCCCCATCCTTGGGGTCGCGGGAGGAATAGTGCCCCATTGTTGATGTCAATGGGAGAAATAGTCTTCCATTGTTGGGTGTCATTGGGAGAAATAGTACCCCATTGTTGGTGTCAGTGGGAGGAATAGTGCCCCATCATTGGTGTTATTGGGAGGAATAGTGCCCCATCATTGGGGTCAGTGGGAGGAATAGTGCCCCATCATTGGTATCAGTGGGAGGAATAGTGCCCCATCATTGGTGTTATTGGGAGGAATAGTGTCCCATCATTGGTGTCTGTGGGAGGAATAGTGCCCCATCATTGGTGTTATTGGGAGGAATAGTGTCCCATCATTGGTGTCAGTAGAAGAAATATTGCCCCATCATTGGTTTAGTATAAGAATAGTGCCCCAATGTTGGTGTTAGTGGAATGAATAGTGCCCCATTGTTGGTATCAGCAGGAGAAATACTGCCCCATCATTGGTGTCAGTGGGAGGAAAAGTGCCCCATCATTGGTGTCAGTGGGAGGAATAGTGCCCATCATTGGTGTCAGTGGGAGGAATAGTGCCCATCATTGGTATCAGTGGGAGGAATAGTGCCCCATTATTGGTATCAGTGGGAGGAATAGTGCCCATCATTGGTGTCACAGGAGCGGTAGTTGCCCATCATTGATGTCAATGGGAAGAATAGTACCTTTTTGTTTTGTGTCAGTGAGAGGAATAGCGCCCCATTGTTAAAGTCAGTGGGGGGAATAGTGCCCCAATGGTGTCAGTGTGAAGAATACTGCCTCAACATTGGGTGTCAGTGAGAGGAATAGTTCCCCATCGTTGGTGTCAGTGGGAGGAATAGTACCCCATGGATGCACTAAGAATAGGGTTTGTCTACACCCCAGATAAATTATGCTCACCAAAGTAGCATCAATTATGCTCACCAAGTAAGACAGCCTATCCAGATGAATAAGTGAAAATGTTCCTTGCTTAAGCGAAAGAAGTGAGGAACCAGTTGGAGAGTTTTCAGTCGCTGCAGCGCATCTCCTTATCTCCTTATGACAATACAGTAACCTTCCTGACAATACTTTTATCTGCTTTTTTTCTCTAGAAAGATGGTGCCATCCTTGTTCAGTCACCATTCAAGGTCACCATCTACTTCCCCCTTGGCTGTCTCGTGTGACCAGAGTCAAGGAGGAGCTAAAGAGAGCCTCCCTTGCTCTGAACTGGCAGCAGGAGTGTATATGCAGAGCTTCAGGTGCATATTGACTGTCATCTTTGGCCACTGCACTATATACGCACTACAGGGTGAGGTTCGAACCCCCCTATCCCCCCTCCTTATCTACGCCCTTGAATATTTATGCTTACCAAAGTGAGGGGGAGTGTATATGCAGAGCTTCAGGTGCGTACTGACAGTCATCTTTGGCAACTGCACTATACACGCACTACAGGGTGAGGTTCGAACCCCCCTATCCCCCCTCCTTATCTACGCCCTTGAATATTTATGCTTACCAAAGTGAGGGGGAGTGTATATGCAGAGCTTCAGGTGCGTACTGACTGTCATCTTTGGCCACTGCACTATACACGCACTACAGGTTGAGGTTCGAGCCCCCCTATCCCCCCTCCTTATCTACGCCCTTGAATATTTATGCTTACCAAAGTGAGGGGGAGTGTATATGCAGAGCTTCAGGTGCGTACTGACTGTCATCTTTGGCCACTGCACTATACACGCACTACAGGGTGGGGTTCGAGCCCCCCTATCCCCCTCCTTATCTACGCCCTTGAATATTTATTCTTACCAAAGTGAGGGGGAGTGTATATGCAAAGCTTCAGGTGCGTACTGACTGTCATCTTTGGCCACTGCACTATACACGCACTACAGGGTGAGGTTCGAACCCCCCTATCCCCCCTCCTTATCTACGCCCTTGAATATTTATGCTTACCAAAGTGAGGGGGAGTGTATATGCAGAACTTCAGGTGCGTACTGACTGACATCTTTGGCCACTGCACTATACACGCACTACAGGGTGAGGATCGAACCCCCCTATCCCCCCTCCTTATCTACGCCCTTGAATATTTATGCTTACCAAAGTGAGGGGGAATGTATATGCAGATCTTTAGGTGCGTACTGACTGACATCTTTGGCCACTGCACTATACACGCACTACAGGGTGAGGTTCGAGCCCCCCTATCCCCCCTCCTTATCTACGCCCTTGAATATTTATGCTTACCGAAGTGAGGGGGAGTGTATATGCAAAGCTTCAGGTGCGTACTGACTGTCATCTTTGGCCACTGCACTATACACGCACTACAGGGTGGGGTTCGAACCCCCCTATCCCCCTCCTTATCTACGCCCTTTAATATTTATGCTTACCAAAGTGAGGGGGAGTGTATATGCAGAGCTTCAGGTGCGTACTGACTGTCATCTTTGGCCACTGCACTATACACGCACTACAGAGTGAGTTTCGAACCCCCCTATCCCCCCTCCTTATCTACGCCCTTGAATATTTATTCTTACCAAAGTGAGGGGGAGTGTATATGCAGAGCTTCAGGTGCGTACTGACTGTCATCTTTGGCCACTGCACTATACACGCACTACAGGGTGAGTTTCGAACCCCCCTATCCCCCCTCCTTATCTACGCCCTTGAATATTTATGCTTACCAAAGTGAGGGGGAGTGTATATGCAGAGCTTCAGGTGCGTACTGACTGTCATCTTTGGCCACTGCACTATACACGCACTACAAGGTGAGGTTCGAACCCCCCTATCCCCCTCCTTATCTACGCCCTTGAATATTTATGCTTACCAAAGTGAGGGGGAGTGTATATGCAAAGCTTCAGGTGCGTACTGACTGTCATCTTTGGCCACTGCACTATACACGCACTACAGGGTGAGGTTCGAACCCCCCTATCCCCCCTCCTTATCTACGCCCTTGAATATTTATGCTTACCAAAGTGAGGGGGAGTGTATATGCAGAGCTTCAGGTGAGTACTGACTGTCATCTTTGGCCACTGCACTATACACGCACTACAGGGTGGGGTTCGAACCCCCCTATCCCCCCCTCCTTATCTATGCCCTTGAATATTTATGCTTACCAAAGTGAGGGGGAGTGTATATGCAGAGCTTCAGGTGCGTACTGACTGTCATCTTTGGCCACTGCACTATACACGCATTACAGGGTGGGGTTCGAACCCCCCTATCCCCCTCCTTATCTACGCCCTTGAATATTTATGCTTACCAAAGTGAGACAGACTATCTCTAGGAACAAGTGGAATTGTTCCTTGCTTGAGTTGTGAGGGACCGGTTGAAGAGTTTTCAGTGGGGGCAACGCGGCTCCTCATGGGCATGGACAGGTGAGTATACAATTTTTGTGGATGTTGGGAAAGTTAATAGATAATTAAACATAAGTGTAGTTATTCTTCAAATGCATGCATGCAAATACTGTGATAAGTGTACCACAAGTGTTATCACTATTTTTTTTTTTTTCCGAGAACACAGTGGCCTTCCTTCACCTCCCCATTTTTAACAATTTAATTTGAAGAGATGACGGTGGGAATCCATGAACATGCACAAAAAAATATCTGATGAATTCAGATGTGTATGCCAAATTTTCTTTCAGGTAAATGCAAACAGTTTCATAAAAAAAAAAAAAGCAGTTTATTTTGTGATTCTGCCGTGCCGTAAATCGCCAGAAATAATGAACGCGGCGTTTCGGGAATCTCTGCCGCTCCGCTGTCACTTCGCTGACGGTACGCGCTGCCATATGTGTTCATTACACGGAGTCATTATACACCTGAGGCTGACATGTTTTAAGGGATTGTCATCAAACTGCACGTGGATATTTATCAGAATGACAATTCTCCCTGGACCCGGGCTCTTCTTCCTTCACAGAAAAGGATGAAAAAAGACTCAGAAATAGTCTTTGTTTTATGACACTGGCTCTCTCTTGCTGGCTGTCATAAACAATCTTGTTAACGCTGAACTGCAGGAAAGCAACTAAAAAAACACGACTTAAATACACTACATTACCAAAAGTATTGGGACGCCTGCCTTTACACGCACATGGACTTTAACCACTTTACCCCCAGAGGATTTGGCTGCTCAATGACCAGGCCCTATTTTGCGATTCGGCACTGCGTGAATTTAACGGACAATTGCGCGGTCGTGCGCCCCTGTACCCAAATGAAATTGACGCCCTTTTTTCCCCACAAACAGGGCTTTCGTTTGGTGGCATTTGATCACCCATGCGATTTTTATTTTTTGCGCTATAAACAAAAAAAGAGCGACAATTTTGAAAAAATAACAATATTTTTTCACATTTTTTTATATGAAATTCTCAAAAAAAAATCTAAAAATCTAAATTTTTTAACATTTTAGGCCACTTTGTTTTCTGCTACATATTTTTGGTAAAAAAAAAAAAAAATCGCAATAAGCGTATTTTGATTGGTTTGCGCAAAAGTTATTGCGTCTACTAACTACGGGAAAGATTTATGTCATTTTTATTGTTTTTTTTTTTTTAACTAGTAATGGCGGCGATCTGCAATTTTTTTTGCGGGACTGCAATATTGCGGCGGACAGAGCGGACCCCTGACTGACATTTTTGATACTTTTGGGGGTACCAGTGACATTACTACAGTATTCAGTGCTATAAATATGCACTGTTACTATAAAAATGACACTGGCAGGGAAGGGGTTAACTTTATTGGTGATCAAGGGGTTAAGTGTGTCCCTAGGGGCGTGATTCTAACTGTCAGGGGGCGTGGCTAGTGAAGTAACCACATGTGATCCGATATAGCAGGATCGCATAGCCTCTGTGATTACTTTAGGGAGAATGACAGACGGTTGTGTTTACATCAGCCGTCTGTCTTTCTCCCTCTCCTGCGGGAGATTGCGAGTGGCCGGCGGCCATCGGAGCCGCCGGTCACACGCGCTGGCTCCCCAGGGAACGGCGTGCGCTCGCCCCCTACCGTCTCGTGGCCGAGCGACGTACGTCTAAGTCATTTTGCCTGTAAGCGGCTGCGTGCCGCAATAAATCTACGTGAGGCGGGGTTAAAGTGGTTAACCACTTGCCGACCGCCCACAGTATATTTACTGCGGCGGTCAGCCCCTCACAGGCAAAGTGACGTAAATTAACGTCACTAGCCTGTGAGGCTCTGGGGAGCGAGTGCGCACCGCCGGCGGCGCGGTCACGGACCCCCCCGCGCGAGTGACCGGCGGACCCGATGTCTGCCGCTCACTCGGCGATCGTCGGGGGAGAGGGAGAAAGGCAGGCAGCTTGTGTAAACAAGCCGCCTGTCATTCTCCCCTGTGTAGAAACACTGATCATACGGTTCTACTATGTAGGACCGTTGATCAGTGTAATTACAGCTCAAGCCACAGCCAATCACAGTTAGAATCACGCCCCTAGGGACACACACAGCCCCTCCCTCTCAAATAAAGTTAACCCCTTCACTGCCAGTGTATTTTTGCAGTAAAAGTGCATATATATAGCACTGATTACTGTAGAAATGTCACTGGTAACCCCAAAAGTGTCAAAAATGTCAGTCAAGGGTCCGATCTGTCCGCCCCAATGTCGCAGTACCGCAAAAAAAATTGCAGATCGCCGCCATTACACGTTAAAAAAAAAAACAACAAAAATGACAAAAATCTTTCCCTTTGTTAGTAAACGCAATAAATTTTGCGCAAACCAATCAAAATACGCTTTTTGCGATTTTTTTTTACCAAACATAGGTAGCAGAAAACAAATTGGCCTAAAATATTAAAAAATTTTGATTTTTACTTTTTTTTTGGGGGGAATTTCATATAAAAAAATGTGAAAAATATTGTTATTTTTGCAAAATTGACGCTCTTTTTTTGTTTATAGTGCATGATCAAAAAATCGCACAGGTGATCAAATACCACCAAAAGAAAGCTCTGTTTGTGGGAAAAAAAGGACATCAAATTCGTTTAGGTACAGCGTCGCACGACCGCGCAATTGTCCGTTAAAGTCACGCAGTGCCGAATCGCAAAATACCCCCTGGTCTTTTAGCAGCCAAATCCTCCGGGGCTTAAGTGGTTAATGGCCTCCCAGTCTTAATCCGTAGGGTTCAATATTGAGTTGGCCCACCCTTCGCAGCTATAACAGCTTCAACTCTTCTGGGAAGGATGTTCACACAAATGATTTGGACCAGTGTACAAAGCAAGGTCCATAAAGACGTGGATGAGTGAGTTTGGGGTGGAGGAACTTGACTGTCCTGCACAGAGTCCTGACCTCAACCCAATAGAACACCTTTGGGATGAGTTAGAGCGCAGACCTTCTCATCCAGCAGCAGTGCCTGATCTCAGAAATGCGCTTCTGGAAGATTCCCATAGACACACTCCTAAACCTTGTGGGGCGTGCACGTGCGGCATGTTGTGTAGGACGTCATATGACGTCCAGTCACAACAATTAAACCACCGCCCTGCCGTCAGTTTGCTATGGGTCGGGCAGCTCTAACGAGCAGGGCCCTCTCATTCCTCCTGTACCAAACGATATTGTTACTGTATTGTCTCCCTTTATGTTGTAACGTGGTATAAACTGTTGGCGTTATATAAATCCTGTATAATAATATCTATACAGTTTAAATAGCCAATAAATGACATTCAATTGCCGGCTTCTTGAAAAAAAAGGACCCGTCAAAAGGTCCTCTAAATAGTAGATCCTTGGGGGAAGTCTGCATACTATAAAAAAAAAAGAACCCGGTGAAATGTCATTTGCTGGCAATTTTAGACTTTTTTTTTCTTTTTAAATGTCAGTGCTGCTGCAGCACTTTCTGTACATCACAGAGACGTGCCCCATTCACCGGCAGGATTAGGACACCCCGTCTGGTCATAGGAATTAAAGGAATTGGTTATTTTTATTTGTTTCACATTAAGCATTTAAAAATTCACTGCTCCCGGCTTAATAGAATTTTAAAATATGTGAAGGCGCCTAATCCCAACTACTAAAAAAAAAAAAAACCTTAAAATGTAAACTGCTGTCCCTTTAACCACTTAAGCCCCGGAAGATTTTACCCCCTTCCTGACCAGGCCCTATTTTGGGATTCGGCACTGCATGAATTTAACGGACAATTGCGCGGTCGTACGACGCTGTACCTAAACTAATTTGACATCTTTTTTTTCCCACAAACAGAGCTTTCTTTTGGTGGTATTTGATCACCTGTGCGATTTTTTGATCACGCGCTATAAACAAAAAAAGAGCGTCAATTTTGCAAAAATAATATTTTTCACGTTTTTTTTATATGAAATTCCCCAAAAAAAATTAAAAATTTTTTAACATTTTTTAGGCCAATTTGTTTTCTGCTACCTATGTTTGGTGAAAAAAATCGCAATAAGCGTATTTTGATTGGTTCGCGCAAAAGTTATTGCGTTTACTAACTAAGGGAAAGATTTTTGTCATTTTTTTTGTTTTTTTTTTTTAACGAGTAATGGCGGCGATCTGCGATTTTTTTTGCGGTACTGCGACATTGCGGCGGACAGATCGGACCCTTGACTGACATTATTGACACTTTTGGGGGTACCAGTGACATTACTACAGTAATCAGTGCTATAAATATGCACTGTTACTGTAATAATGACACTGGCAGGGAAGGGGTTAACTTTATTGGAGAAGGAGGGGTTAAATGTTTCCCTAGGAGCGTGCTTCTAACTGTAAAGGGGCGTGGCTTTTTGTGTAACTACAGAGAAAAACGATCCTGCATAGCAGGACCGTATGATCTCTGCTGTTACACAGGGGAGAATGACAGACGGCTTTGTTTACATTAGCCGCCTGCCTTTCTCCCTCTGTACCGGACGATCGTGAGTGACCGGCAGACATCGGGTCCGCCGGTCACACGCGTGGGGATCACAGTGAACGAGCGGGGGCAGGAGCGCGCCTCCGGCGGCGCGCGCTCGCCCCCTATTGGCTCGCAGGCGAGTGAAGTACCCATACGTCACTTTGCCTGCACGGGGCTGACCGCCGCAGTATATGTACTTGCGGCGGTCGACAAGTGGTTAAATGTAATAAACACATACATACATGAGTGAAAAAAAGTTAAGAAGGGCGCTGTTTAAGCCCCCGATCACATGCAAGCGATCCGACTTCGGGTGGCGACCTCCAAGGTCGCGGTGCGAGCAGCGCGCCGCGACCTCGGAGCGGCCTCCACGGACTTCATAACATTGAAGTCTATGGCGGTCGCCTCCTGGTCACCCCAAAGAAGCTCCGGACCCTTTTTCTAAGTCGGAGTGACTTGTGTCGCTCCTATTAGAACGGGTCCGCAGCTTCCCTATGGGAGGCGACCTGTGAGGCGACCAGGTCGCCTCACAGGTCGCCTTAGTGTAAACGGGGGCTAAATGATATGCTTGTTGGACTATAGTCACCTTTTTTTTTTTCACGTATTTTTATGTTGGACTGCCTTTATGCACTATTTATGCACATTAGCGCTTTTTAATGGTTTTTTTTTTTCACAATAAAAAACTTTATTGAAAAATAAGTAAATACACAATCTGAAATCAACAAAATTAACAGGATACAAAACATGAAACAAATGTGTAATGTTCGACCTTCAAAACATGATTTTGAATTTTCATTAGTGTTTTTTATATCTGGTTTAGGGTATTTTTTTTTGTATTTCACATTTGAGCACTGATGGAATTCATGTATGTTGACACTTTTGAGCCATTTTGATGTTAGCGTTCCTTATGCTAAATCATTTTTGACGCACTTTCTGAAGGTTAATTTTTTTTTTGTGTTTTTTTTTTTTCTTTTTGGTGCCGAAACCCGGGAACGAACCAAGATTGAGTTTTTTATACTCTGATAAATAAAGGTTGTTTTATATATAATAATATTTATTATAATTATAAATATATTAATTATTATTTACATACACAGGTATTACATCATTTAAACAGCGCACTTCTTATATTTTTTCACTTAATAGAATTTGACCATTTTTGGGGTTTTTTTTGCATTGGCAGTGCCCACCCCCATGCTATTTTTTGTCACCCCCTCGCCTATTAGCTCCGAAAACTGGCATTTTTAATTCGGTAGATTTGGCTCCACTGATTTTCTATAGGGTTCGGTATCTGAACAACGCTTGGTTAGAACCCGGGGCAAATTAAAGTGCTTACGTTAGTTGTATTAAAAAAAAAAAAAAAGAATATGAATGAATACAGAACGGTGTTTATTGATTTCTCTCTCTCTCTGGAATCGCTTATCAATGCTCTTAGGCCCCATGCAGACTTGCACAGCGTTAGCCAATGTGACGCACCCCGCCACCGCGTGGGAACGGCGGCACGTATGACAAAATGGAGATATATCTAGCACATATTATTTTTATTTTAAAAGAAAATCATTTAGCGGGTTTTACGGTGTTGATGAGTATTTTCAAGCCCTCTGGGAATGTGTTGTAGCAAGCACAAAGGATTGCATTGTATATTCTCACTGCTTCTTGATGGATTCCCATAATAGAAATGACAGTTTTATTGTGAAGGGAAAATAAAACAAAATAAAAAAATGCGCACATACAGTGCAAAAAAATTATTTACTTATACTAACCCCCTCCCCCCAACACTAACGCTTTCTGTAACCTTAACACTAATCTTTCCTGTAATTCTAACACTAACATTCCTTGTAATGCTAACACTAACCCTCCATGTAATCCTAAAACTAACCCTCCCTGTAACCCTAAGACTAACCCTCCCTGTACCCCTAACACTAACCCTCCCTGTAATCCTAACACTAACTCTCCCTGTAATCCTAACACTAACCTTCCCTGTAACCCTAACACTAACCCTCCCTGTACCCTAACACTAACCCTCCCCTTAATCCTAACACTAACCTTCCCTGTAATCCTAACACTAACCCTCCCTGTAATCCTAACACTAACCTTCCCTGTAATCCTAACACTAACCCTCCCTGTAACCCTAACACTAACCCTCCCTGTAATCCTAACACTAACCCTCCCTGTAACCCTAACACTAACCCTCCCTGTAACCCTAACACTAACCCTCCTGTACTCCTAACACTAACCCTCCCTGTACTCCTAACACTAACCTTAGATGTAACCCTAACACTAACCCTCCCTGTAATCCTAACACTACCCCTCCCTGTAATCCTAACACTAACCCTCCCTGTAATCCTAACACTAACCCTCCCTGTAATCCTAACACTAACCCTCCCTGTAATCCTAACACTAACCCTCCCTGTAATCCTAACACTAACCCTCCCTGTAACCCTAACACTAACCCTCCCTGTACTCCTAACACTAACCTTAGATGTAACCCTAACACTAACCCTCCCTGTAATCCTAACACTAACCCTCCCTGTAATCCTAACACTACCCCTCCCTGTAATCCTAACACTAACCTTCCCTGTAATCCTAACACTAACCCTCCCTGTACTCCTAACACTAACCCTCCCTGTACTCCTAACACTAACCCTCCCTGTACTCCTAACACTAACCTTCCCTGTAATCCTAACACTAACCCTCCCTGTACTCCTAACACTAACCCTCCCTGTACTCCTAACACTAACCCTCCCTGTACTCCTAACACTAACCTTAGATGTAACCCTAACACTAACCCTACCTGTAATCCTAACACTAACCCTACCTGTAATCCTAACACTACCCCTCCCTGTAATCCTAACACTAACCTTCCCTGTAATCCTAACACTAACCCTCCCTGTAATCCTAACACTAACCTTCCCTGTAATCCTAACACTAACCTTCCCTGTAATCCTAACACTAACCCTCCCTGTACTCCTAACACTAACCCTCCCTGTACTCCTAACACTAACCCTTCCTGTAACCCTAACATTAACCCTCCCTGTAACCCTAACACTAACCCTCCCTGTAATCCTAACATTAAACCTCCCTGTAATGCTAACACTAACCCTTCCTGTAACCCTAACATTAACCCTCCCTGTAACCCTAACACTAACCCTTCCTATAATCCTAACACTAACCCTTCCTATAATCCTAACACTAACCCTCCCTGTAATCCTAGCACTACCCCTCCATGTAACCCTAACACTGACCCTCCCTGTAATCCTAGCACTACCCCTCCATGTAACCCTAACACTAACCCTCCATGTAACCCCAACACTAACCCTTCCTATAATCCTAACATTAACCCTCCCTGTAACCCTAACACTAACCCTGCCTATAAAACTAACACTAACCTTAGATGTAACCCAAATACTAAATACTGCCCTGAAAAGGATGCCCCCTTGCTTCTAAGACCTCATTCACACTAGGAAGTACACTCAAGTGTGTGCACTTTATTGTGTGTTCCCACCTAACACGTTTTAGGGCAGCCCATTCATTTCAATGGGATGCCCTATGCATGCAAAATGGACAAAAAAAAGGTGCAAGCAAAATTTTTAAAATCACGCCACACCAAAACACGTGGTACTGCAGTACCATCCATTGTGGCAGGCGCAAGGTGCTCTCGTTTGCAGTGTCACGGTCCCATTAGGAGGTAAAGTCACCCATGCAAAAAAAGCAGTGCTTACGTTCCCACGCCGCACCTGTTGTGAACAAAGCCTAAAGGCAGCCCCCCTTCTTTCTAACAAGTGTTCCCCAGCTCTCTAAACAGGTTCAAAAGGGTATTCTCCAGCCCTTTAAAAGGTGCCCCTGACTATCTCAAAAAGTTGGGTGGTAGGGCATGAAGGCTGAAGAGCTCTTCGGTTTGATGGCTCCTCCAGGCACTTTCACAAGATCCTTATTTAAACCATACAAAAAAATCTACTCCCAGTCCTCCTGGAATAGGAAACTATTAACATGCAAGGTAAATGGCAGGGAAGATTGGACTAATCACATAGCGATGAAGCGATGTCCACTGTAACCCGTTGAAGCATAGACTCTACTAGACCAGTGGTTGCCAAGTTTTCTGACCTGACAGACCATTGGTTTGTGACCGCTGCTCTAGAACTCTGAAGGTATGCTGTGGCATCTGGCACCAAGCAGATCCTTTAACCACTTAAGCCCCGGAAGATTTTACCCCCTTCCTGACCAGGGGGTATTTTGCGATTCGGCACTGCGCGATTTTAACGGACAATTGCGCGGTCGTGCGACGCTGTACCTAAACGAATTTGACGTCCTTTTTTTCCCACAAACAGAGCTTTCTTTTGGTGGTATTTGATCACCTGTGCGATTTTTTGATCATGCGCTATAAACAAAAAAAGAGCGTCAATTTTGCAAAAATAACAATATTTTTCACATTTTTTTATATGAAATTCCCCCAAAAAAATGTAAAAATCAAACTTTTTTAACATTTTCGCCCAATTTGTTTTATGCTACATATGTTTGGTAAAAAAAAAATCGCAAAAAGCGTATTTTGATTGGTTTGCGCAAAAGTTATCGCGTTTACTAACAAAGGGAAAGATTTTTGTCATTTTTGTTGTTTTTTTTTTTAACGCGTAATGGCGGCGATCTGCGATTTTTTTTTTTGCGGGACTGGACATTGGGGCGGACAGAACGGACCCTTAACTGACATTTTTGACACTTTTGGGGTTACCAGTGACATTACTACAGTAATCAGTGCTATACATATGCACTGTTACTGTAAAAATGACACTGGTAGTGAAGGGGTTAACTTTTTTTGAGAGGGAGGGGTGGTGTGTGTCCCTAGGGGCGTGTTTCTTACTGTGATTGGCTGTGGCTTGAGCTGTAGGAACAGTGATCAACGGTCCTACATAGTAGAACCGTATGATCAGTGTTTCTACACAGGGGAGAATGACAGGCGGCTTGTTTACATTAGCCGCCTGCCTTTCTCCCTCTCCACCGACGATCGCCGAGTGACCGGTGGACATCGGGTCCGCCGGTCACACGTGCGGGGGGGGGGGGTCCGTGACCACGTGGGAGCGTGCCTCCGGCGGCGCGCGCTCGCTCCCCAGAGCCTCACAGGCTAGTGACGTACCCATACTTTGCCTGTGAGGGGCTGACCGCCGCAGTATATGTACTTGCAGCGGTCGGCAAGTGGTTAAGTCTTGTAAGTTTTGAGGTGGGTCCTCCATTGAATGGACTTGTTTTTCCACCACATCCCACAGATGCTTGATTGGGTTGAGATTTGGAAAATCTGGGGGTCAAGTCAACACATCGAACTCCTTGTTGTGTCCCTCAAACCATTCTTAAATTTATCAGACCAGGCCACCTTCTTCAAATGCTCCGTGATCCAGTTCTGATAATCATGTGCCCATTGTAGGATCTTTTGGCTGTGGATATCCTGAACGGTCTATGCACCCTCATATGCGATAAACTGCCATGTACTGTATGTTCTGACACCTTACTATAGGAACCAGCAACGTTTTCAGCAATTTGATCCACAGTAGCTCTTCAATTAGATACGATTACATGAACCAGCCTTCACTCTCCATGTGAATTAATGGCCGCCCATGATCCTGTTGCTGGTTCTCCTTCCTTGGACCACTTTTGGTCAGTCCTGACCACTGCGGACTGGGAACATCCCTCAAGAGCTGCAGTTTTGGAGTTTCTCTGACCATTACAATTTGGTTCTTGTCAAAGTCACTGACTTTAAGACTCCATTCACACTACCGAGACTTGTCAGCCTGACAAGTCGCGGTCCATTGTGTGCTACGGGAACCGTTCTAATAGGAGTGACTCAAGTCGCTCCGACTTAGAAAAAGGTTCCTGTACTACTTCGGGGCGACATCGGAGCGACTTGCGTAGACATTCATTATATGAAGTCCATGCAAGTCGCGCCGAAGTCGCAGTGCACGGGACTTCACAGGTCGTCCCCGAAGTCGTGCCGCGTTAGTGTGAACCGGCACTCAGATGTCATTGTAAGTAATCAATATTGATCACTTCCCCTGTCAATGGTCATAATGTTATGGCTAATCAGTGTATATGGATTCCTCAAATCCGTCACCACTATGAAGGATCTTAAAAGTCAAAACATGTTCTGTTAATTACGAATCTTTGAGCGAGGAGCTCTCGCACAATGGCAGGTTAATGCTGGCCGGTGAATAGACTGGATAGTCAACTCTTGATATATTGCTTGTGTAAGACACTGCCAGGGTGATATGTGACCTTTCTAGGGGAATGGCACGAATAAAAGACCGTTATATGAAAAACGGGACTCCATGTGACACGAGGTGCTCATTTCCAACAAAAATAAGTCACTGCTGGTTACACTAAGAATACAGGACTCTAAAGGTGTTCAGTAGGGTTGAGGTCAGGGCGATAAAGGGAACCACTCAAGTTCCTTCACATCAAACCGGTCAAATCATGTCTTTAAGAAGATAATAGCTTTGTGCACTTGAACTCAATCATTTGTAGGGTTGTCTACACATATTGACCATAATTTGTATGTGCTTCTCATATGTGGAGTGTGGCAGGTCCTGACATTGGACTTCCTAGAGGGCAAACAGATATGTTCATTGAGTTCCTCCACACCAAACTGGTTTGTAGAGGTTTCCACATATTTAGATCATATAACATACCACGTGTGTGCTTCTGGTGTGGAGTGTGGCAGGTCCTGGCATTGGACTTCCTATAACGGGCAGGCAGATATGGCTATGTTCACTGAGTTCCTCCACACCAAACTGGTCAAACCATCTCTTTATGGAGCTGGCATTTTACATCTGAACTGAATCATCTGTAGGGCTGTCAACATGGTTGTACTATATCGTGGACAATATGTGTGCTGCCCAGATGTGGAGGGTGGCAGGTCCTGGCATTGGAATTCTTAGAGGACAGGCAGATCAGCCCATATTCATTGAGTTCCTCCACACCAAACTAGTCAAACCATCTCTGTATGGATGCTGGCTTTGTACACTTGAACTGAATAATCTATAGGGGCATCCATATACAGTGCCTTGCGAAAGTATTCGGCCCCCTTGAAGTTTGCGACCTTTTGCCACATTTCAGGCTTCAAACATAAAGATATAAAACTGTAATTTTTTGTGAAGAATCAACAACAAGTGGGACACAATCATGAAGTGGAACGAAATTTATTGGATATTTCAAACTTTTTTAACAAATAAAAAACTGAAAAATTGGGCGTGCAAAATTATTCAGCCCCTTTACTTTCAGTGCAGCAAACTCTCTCCAGAAGTTCAGTGAGGATCTCTGAATGATCCAATGTTGACCTAAATGACTAATGATGATAAATAGAATCCACCTGTGTGTAATCAAGTCTCCGTATAAATGCACCTGCACTGTGATAGTCTCAGAGGTCCGTATAAAGCGCAGAGAGCATCATGGAGAACAAGGAACACACCAGGCAGGTCCGAGATACTGTTGTGGAGAAGTTTAAAGCCGGATTTCGATACAAAAAGATTTCCCAAGCTTTAAACATCCCAAGGAGCACTGTGCAAGCGATAATATTGAAATGGAAGGAGTATCAGACCACTGCAAATCTACGAAGACCTGGCCGTCCCTCTAAACTTTCAGCTCATACAAGGAGAAGACTGATCAGAGATGCAGCCAAGAGGCCCATGATCACTCTGGATGAACTGCAGAGATCTACAGCTGAGGTGGGAGACTCTGTCCATAGGACAACAATCAGTCGTATACTGCACAAATCTGGCCTTTATGGAAGAGTGGCAAGAAGAAAGCCATTTCTTAAAGATATCCATAAAAAGTGTTGTTTAAAGTTTGCCACAAGCCACCTGGGAGACACCAAACATGTGGAAGAAGGTGCTCTGGTCAGATGAAACCAAAATTGAACTTTTTGGCAACAATGCAAAACGCTATGTTTGGCGTAAAAGCAACACAGCTCATCACCCTGAACACACCATCCCCACTGTCAAACATGGTGGTGGCAGCATCATGGTTTGGGCCTGCTTTTCTTCAGCAGGGACAGGGAAGATGGTTAAAATTGATGGGAAGATGGATGGAGCCAAATACAGGACCATTCTGGAAGAAAACCTGATAGAGTCTGCAAAAGACCTGAGACTGGGACGGAGATTTGTCTTCCAACAAGACAATGATCCAAACATAAAGCAAAATCTACAATGGAATGGTTCACAAATAAACATATGCAGGTGTTAGAATGGCCAAGTCAAAGTCCAGACCTGAATCCAATCGAGAATCTGTGGAAAGAACTGAAAACTGCTGTTCACAAACGCTCTCCATTCAACCTCACTGAGCTCAAGCTGTTTTGCAAGGAGGATTGGGCAAAAATGTCAGTCTCTCGATGTGCAAAACTGATAGAGACATACCCCAAGCGACTTACAGCTGTAATCACAGCAAAAGGTGGCGCTACAAAGTATTAACTTAAGGGGGCTGAATAATTTTCAGTTTTTTATTTGTTAATAAAGTTTGAAATATCCAATAAATTTCGTTGATTGTGTCCCACTTGTTGATTCTTCACAAAAAAAATACAGTTTTATATCTTTATGTTTGAAGCCTGAAATGCGGCAAAAGGTCGCAAACTTCAAGGGGGCCGAATACTTTCGCAAGGCACTGTATATGGATGCCCCTATAGATTATTCAGTTCAAGTGTACAAAGCCAGCACCACTGTATTTTGATCAAATAATGTACCACGAGTGCTGCTTAGATGTGGAGCGTGGCAGGTCATGACATTGGATTTCTTGAATGGCAGGCAAATAGGGTTTTGTCCATCAAGTTTTGTCACACCAAACTGGTCAAGCCATGTCTAAGAAAATGTATTTGTCCACCTGCACTCAATAGTTCGTAGGGCAGGCAGTTAAGGTCATGTCCATCGTTTCGGGCAGATTGGCAGTTGCGTGGGGTGGCTGGATGACAGGAACTACTGTGTAACAGCCGTGAAACATTTGGTGTAAAAATATAATAGTAAAAAAGGAGCTGCCGATGTGAAGAAAGAATCACTGAGTTGACATTCTATCCTATATTCTCTACATGAAGCCTTAGCTTTCCAAAGGGTTAACAATTTCCAAGATGCTTCCACGTTTCAAGATAGAGCTCCTTTCCTGACCCATGGCAAATCGTGTACACCTCCTCCCCACCTCCTGTCTTCAGTGAGCCTTTCATCCTCTTCCCTCACCAGCGGGGTAGAGAAAGAGCCGAGTGATGGAGCTTTAAGTGCCCATCACCAAGGGGAGCTTCTTCAGAGGAGGTAAAGTAACGATGTTACAAAAATAACCGGGAGAATGACGGGAAAATTACACACTAGCCAAAACTAAAAAAAGGGGACAAATGTTTTAGAGCTCATCATCAACGAGGTGAACGTAGAACGTTATCCCTTCGGGATGAAAGCCACCAGCGCCTTGCATGATGTCAAGTGATGTTCACTCGAGTCTCTTCTCCTGACTGTAATCCACTGAAAGTTTCTATTTAATAATAAACCCCCTGCAGTTGAGGGTGAATATGGGCACAGATATGAGATGCAGTCAGGGTGCAGGCAAAAACCCAAAGCTGTACAACGGTTTTTCCTCCGAGAGCAGACATAAACATTACCCATAGACCTGAACCAGAGAGGGACCCTTTACTCTCATTGTGCGGCCCTTTATTATGGTTCTGTAGGGGGACCCTTTCACAGGTTCTGCAGTGGGCCCCCTTTCTGCTAACTTCGGCGCCCCCCTCCAAAAGGTTGTGAAACGTCTGGGCCCGGTCGCAAGTACAACCTTTGTAAACCTGGTAGTTCCAACACTGACATGAACATTATATCACATGGCTGAGCAGAAGGAACATGTTACCTTCAATCAAAGGCAAATCCTAGAGCATGGGTGTCCAACCTTTTGGCTTCTCTGGGCCACAATGAGAGTAGAGAAATTTTCTTGGGCCGCATATAAAATATATACTATAGTTAAGGTATACAAGTAATAAAATGCCGCCGCGCCCTTCCTGCGCCGCCGTGCCCCCCGCACTAATTTAACACAACTAGAGGATGATCAAAGGAACACTCTAACCACCATGACCACTTCAGCGATTTGAAGTGGTCATGGTGGTAGGAGTCAGAAACACTGCACATGCTCACCCCCCCCCCCCCCTCCGAGGCAGCCTCTGCCTACAGTTGGAAGCTGCTGTGGCCTTGCCCCCGACCCGACTTCCTTCCTCTCCAGCAAAAAAAATAAAAAAATTGTCAGGGGGCAGTGGGCCGCATTGCCAGCCGTTCTGGGCCGAATGCGGCCCTCGGGTAGTGGGTTGGACATGCCTGTCCTAGAGCAAAGCTTCTCTAGATGCTTTGCAAATAATTAGGGCCACAACTGGAAATCATGGGGCCCCATACAGCCTGGCAGACAGGGCCAGGCCCCCTTTTCCACACCACACCACACATCGAGAAGGAACTTTAACCACTTTACCACCGGAGGATTTTGCTGTCTTACGTCTGGGCCACTTTTTGCGATTCGGCACTGTGCGACTTTAACAGACAATTGCGCGGTCGTGCGACGCTGTACCCAAACAAATTTGACGTCCTTTTTTTCCCACAAATAGAGCTTTCTTTTGGTGGTATTTGATCACCTGTGCGATTTTTTGATCATGCGCTATAAACAAAAAAAGAGCGTCAATTTTGCAAAAATAACAAGATTTTTCACATTTTTTATATGAAATTCCCCCAAAAAAAATGTAAAAATCAAAATTTTTTAACATATTAGGCCAATTTGTTTTACGTTTGGTAAAAAAAAATCGCAAAAAGCGTATTTTGATTGGTTTGCGCAAAAGTTATTGCGTTTACTAACTAAGGGAAAGATTTTTGTCATTTTTTTTTTTAACGAGTAATGGCGGCGATCTGCGATTTTTTTTTGCGGGACTGCGACATTGCGGCGGACAGATCGGACCCTTGACTAACATTTTTGACACTTTTGGGGCTACCAGTGACATTACTGCAGTAATCAGTGCTATACATATGCACTGTTACTGCAAAAATGACACTGGCAGTGAAGGAGTTAACTCTATTGAAGAGGGAGGGGTTAAGTGTGTCCCTAGGGGCGTGTTTCTAACCGTGATTGGCTGTGGCTACTAGTGTAAGAACAGAGATCAACGGTCCTACATAGTAGAACTGTATGATCTCCATTCTTACACAGGGAAGAATGACAGGCGGCTTTGTTTACATTAGCCGCCTGCCTTTCTTCCGGTGTAACGGACGATCGCGAGTGCGGTACTGGCGTCCATAGCCAACGGTCGGCTGTCATTGCAAGGAGCGGAAGGGTTTCGTCCGCCCCCCCCCCCTCGCGCGGCTCGCCCGGGTCTCCCGTCCGCCCGGGAGAGAGATTTCCCAACCGCTCTAAGGTAAGCTGGGTTCCACTGGCCCCCCAATGACAGTGCCACTTTGTGTTGGTCTATCACATGGAATCCCAATAAAATAAACCCTTGTAACTGCCACTTCTGCTGGACAGCTTGTTCTACATGTAAATGTGTAATGCATAGCAACTCTCAGCTACCATATTTGCAGCAGGGGATCAGCAGCAGGGGAAGAGAAGCAGAAGGTACAAGATACATCCTGGAAACGTTGTTGAGGTTAATCGGGACGTATCTGAAATGTCTACGATCCACACGTGGTTAAGTAATTTGACAAACAAATTAAAGCTAGACTTTAGCTACTGTTTTTAAGCAGTTATACCTTCTTGAGAAAAAAAGGTTTAAACCATTGGAATAGAAGCCGACCGTTGTAAGCTCACCTAGCAGTTTTATAGTTTGTCCAAAACCCTGTAACTCCTACTTTAGCTGGACAGCTTGGCCTGCATACCCTACCCGTAGAGCCGTGTGAGTCAATGGTGATAGCGAGGACATAGATCTATAAGAGGAGGCTTGTCCCCATAAGACATGAACTTTAATGGCATCCCAGTCTTCGTCCATAGGGTTCAATATTGAGTTGGCCCACCCTTTGCAATTTTAACAGCTTTAACTCTTCTAGGAAAGCTCTCCAGAAGGTTTAGGAGTGTGTCTATGGGAATGTTTGATCATTTTTCAGAAGAAAAAGAGTCTCAGCGTGGGTACCATACCCGTAGAGCCAGGTGAGTCAACGGTGATAGCGAGGACATAGATCTATAAGAGGCGGCTTGTCCCCATAAGACATGAACTTTAATGGCATCCCAGTCTTCGTCCATAGGGTTCAATATTGAGTTGGCCCACCCTTTGCAACTGTAACAGCTTTAACTCTTCTAGGAAAGCTCTCCAGAAGGTTTAGGAGTGTGTCTATGGGAATGTTTGATAATTTTTCAGAAGAAAAAGAGTCTTGGCGTGGGTACCATACCCGTAGAGTCACGTGAGTCAACGGTGATAGCGAGGACATAGATCTATAAGAGGCGGCTTGTCCCCATAAGACATGAACTTTAATGGCATCCCAGTCTTCGTCCATAGGGTTCAATATTGAGTTGGCCCACCCTTTGCAACTGTAACAGCTTTAACTCTTCTAGGAAAGCTCTCCGGAAGGTTTAGGAGTGTGTCTATGGGAATGTTTGATAATTTTTCAGAAGAAAAAGAGTCTTGGCGTGGGTACCATACCCGTAGAGTCACGTGAGTCAACGGTGATAGCGAGGACATAGATCTATAAGTGGTGGCAGGTCCCCATAAAAGGGTTCATAGATCAACTGGGGGCATATCCTGTTCTTTAGCTATGGTGGCCTTCGTAAAAGGTCGCTGATACGCCTAAAGTGTTTACTAGTTTGTCCAAACTCTTGTAACTGTCACTTTTGCTGGACAGCCTGGCCTAAATGTATGTAGTATGCCGAAATTCCCATCTGTTGTGTTTGCAGAGGTGGAGCAGCAGCAAGGGGAGAGAAGCAGGACCTACAAGATTCACCCTAGAAATTTTGCTGAAGTACACTATATTGTCAAAAGTATTGGAACACCTGCCTTTACACGCACATGAACTTTAATGGCATCCCAGTTTTAGTCCGTAGGGTTCAATATTGAGTTGGCCCACACTTTGCAGCTACAACAACTTCAACTCTTCTGGGAAGGCTGTCCACAAGGTTTAGGAGTGTGTTTATGGGAATGTTTGACCATTTTTCAGAAGAAAAAGAGTCTCATCGTGGGTACCATACCCGTAGAGCCGCGTGAGTCAATGGTGATAGTGAGGACATAGATCTATAAGAGGCGGCATGTCCCCATAAGACATGAACTTTAATGGCATCCCAGTTTTAGTCCGTAGGGTTCAATATTGAGTTGGCCCACACTTTGCAGCTACAACAACTTCAACTCTTCTGGGAAGGCTGTCCACAAGGTTTAGGAGTGTGTTTATGGGAATGTTTGACCATTTTTCAGAAGAAAAAGAGTCTCATTGTGGGTACCATACCCGTAGAGCCGCGTGAGTCAATGGTGATAGTGAGGACATAGATCTATAAGAGGTGGCATGTCCCCATAAGACATGAACTTTAATGGCATCCCAGTTTTCGTCCGTAGGGTTCAATATTGAGTTGGCCCACACTTTGCAGCTCTAACAGCTTCAACTCTTCTAGGAAGGCTGTCCACAAGGTTTAGGAGTGTGTCTATGGGAATGTTTGACCATTTTTCAGAAGAAAAAGAGTCTCATCGTGGGTACCATACCCGTAGAGCCGCATGAGTCAATGGTGATAGTGAGGACATAGATCTATAAGAGGCGACTTGTCCCCATAAGACATGAACTTTAATGGCATCCCAGTCTTCGTCCATAGTGTTCAATATTGAGTTGGCCCACCCTTTTTAACTTTAACAGCTTTAACTATTCTGGGAAAGCTCTCCAGAAGGTTTAGGAGTGTGTCTATGGGAAAGTTTGATCATTTCTCAGAAGAAAAAGAGTCTCGGCGTGGGTACCATACCCGTAGAGCCGCGTGAGTCACTGGTGATAGCGAGGACATAGATCTATAAGAGGCGGCTTGTCCCCATAAGACATGAACTTTAATGGCATCCCAGTCTTCGTCCATAGGGTTCAATATTGAGTTGGCCCACCCTTTGCAACTCAGCGTGGGTACCATACCCATAGAGCCGCGTGAGTCAATGGTGATAGCGAGGACATAGATCTATAAGAGGCGGCTTGTCCCCATAAGACATGAACTTTAATGGCATCCCAGTCTTCGTCCATAGGGTTCAATATTGAGTTGGCCCACCCTTTGCAACTCAGCGTGGGTACCATACCCATAGAGCCGCGTGAGTCAATGGTGATAGTGAGGACATAGATCTATAAGAGGCGGCATGTCCCCATAAGGGCGCTCGTAGATCCACTGGGGACATATCATGTTCTATAGCTATGGTGGCATTCTTAAAAAAGGTTGCGGATACGCCTAAGGCAGGGGTCTTCAAACGATGGCAGCTAAAGGGCCGTAGATTGGAGATCCCTGGCCTAAGGTGTTTAATAGCTTGTCCAAACCCCTTTAACTGTCACTGTTGCTGGACAGCCTGACCTGAATGTAAATGTGTAGTATACAGAAATTCCCATCTGTTGTGTTTGCAGAGGTGGAGCAGCAGCAAGGGGAGAGAAGCAGGACCTACAAAACTCATCCTAGAAATGTTGCTGACGTATATGAGGGCATACCTCCTATGCAACTTTTGCTGGACAGCTTGGCCCGTAAAGAAAATTTTAATAAAGGCGTGTGAAATAAAAAATAATTAATATACTGAATACTATCATTACGGGTCCTAATTCCATACGGATAGATTTTTTTCACCTCGGTAATGTTTGTGTTAATGTGTTCAGGATCTAAATCGAACGGTGCTTTAGACTGGTCCCATTTGCTATTTGAATATTTTAGGAAGGTAGGATCGCAGGTTTCCGCGCAATAACTCGCTACGTTCTAATTTCTTGGGTTCCCTAATGATGGTTATTTATTTCGAGAGTCATCGACTGCCCATGAGCAAAGCAATGTGCATGAATTTTATCTCTGTGCAATATACCTAAATATCTCTGTGAAATTACCATTATCCCGCCATCTCCAGCTAGGCAGAAGCGTGACGTTTCGCTTACCGTCAGGCATTAAGCTATGATTTGCCGCGCCATCTGGCAATTACACAAACTCACTGACAGATATACTGTACGCCGCTTGTATCCGTTATTGGTGAGACATCGCCTGCCTGCGTGAAGTTATTTAGGGGCAGAGGGTGGATGAACTTTAGCAGATGTCATGGGAGCCAACAGGCGTTCGCGCTGAATTAGGGGTAAATAAACGCATCTGCTGGAAGCAAACAATTACTCAGCCGCCGGTTTAAAAGAGATGTTTGCAAACAGGAAATAATAACCAGTTAGCGTGAAGTGTATTTCCTAAAAGAGAAAGCCGGCATTGGGAGAAATATGAAAGCAGCGATTGATGACCGCCGATTCTGAAAATGCTGACTGCCGGGCTGCCTTGTTGATACGCTGGGATCAAAGCTTTAAGAATCGCTGGCTCAGCGACTTAAGTAGACTAATTTTACCACACATCAACATAGGGCATGCAGTGCACTTCAGCTGTCATACTTGCCAGCACTTTTAGGTTTCACCCAGGGTGCCAGCACCATGGACAATCAGGAGTCAGCCCAATTACGAGGCAGTATTGCTGAATGGGGCAGCTTCAAATTGTGATATGATGCACAGGTTCTAACAACTCATCTCTACACTTTACCTGAGACCCCAGCTTACCCACCCCTGTGATTTCCTGTGCACCCCAGTGTCATCTAGGGTCTCCAGTGGACCCGTGTGACCCCTGACTCTAATGCACCCCAGTGTCATCTAGTGTCTAAAGTGGACCCGTGTGACCCCTGACTCTGGTTCACCCCAGTATCATCTAGTGTCTCCAGTGGACCCGTGTGACCCCTGACTCTGGTGCACCCCAGTGTCATCTAGTGTCTCCAGTGGACCCGTGTGACCCCTGACTCTGGTGCACCCCAGTGTCATCAAGTGTCTCCAGTGGACCCGTGTGTCCCCTGACTCTAGTGCACCTCAGTGTCATCTAGTGTCTCCAGTGGACCCGTGTGACCCCATGACTCTAATGCACCCCAGTGTCATCTAGTGTCTCCAGTGGACCCGTGTGACCCCTGACTCTTGTGCACCCCAGAGCATCCTTTTCACTTAGTGACCCTAAGGGCAATTGTGCACCATGTGACTCCAGTGCACCCAGAACATCCTTTGGTATCTAGTGACCCTTGTGTGTCCCGTGATTCCAATGCACCCCAAAGCATCTTTTGTTATCTGTGTCCCCAGCAACACCTATGCACATAGTGACTCCAATGCACCCCAGAGCATCCTGTGCCCACTTGTGACTCCAATGCACCCCAGAGCATCCTGTGCCATCTTGTGACCTCCTGTGCACCCAGAGCATCCTTTTTATTTAATGACCCTATAGGTGATTGTGCGCCACGTAACTCCAATGCTCCCTAGAGCATCTTTTATCATCTGGTGACTCGTGAGCACCCCATGATTCTAATGCACCCCAAAGCATATTTGGTTATTCGTGACCCCAGGGCCACCTATACACCTAGTAACTCAATTTGCACCCCAGAGCATCTTTTTTATTTAATGACCCTATGGGTGATTGTGCGCCACGTGACTCCAATTCTTCCTAGAGCATCTTTTATTATCTGGTGACTCCTGAGCACCCTGTGATTCTAATGCACCCCAAAGCATCTTTGTTATTCATGACCCTAGGACCATCTATGCACCTAGTGGCTCCAATACACCCCAGAGCATCCTGTGCCATCTGGTGACTCTTGAACATCCAGTGATTCTAATGCACCCCAAAACATCTTTGTTAAATGTTATCCCAGCATCACCTATGCACCAAGTGACTCCAATGCACCCCAGAGAATCCTTTGCCATCTTGTGACTCCAGTGCACCCCAGAGCATCCTTTTTACTTAGTGACCCTATGGATGATTGTGCACCACGTGACTCCAAAGCTCCCTAGAGCATCCTTTATCATCTGGGGACTCCTGAGCCCAAGGTAAGGCGAATGCACCCCAAAACATCTTTGTTAGTTGTGACCCCAGGACCACCTATGCGCTCAGTGACTCCAATGCTCCCCACAGCATCCTGTGCCATCTTGTGACCTCATGTGCACCCTGTGACTCCAGTACACCCCAGATCATCCTTTTAACTTAGTGACCCTATGGGTGATTGTGCGCCATGTGACTACAATGCTCCCTAGAGCATCCTTTATCATCTGTTGACTCCTGTGCGCCCTATGATTCTAATGCACCCCAAAGCATTTTGTTAGTTGTGACCCCAGGACCACCTAAGCACCCAGTGACTCCAGTGCTTCCTACAGCATTCTTTTTCATCTAGTAGTGACCTCTGTCCACCCTGTGCCTCCAGATCACCACAGGGCATCTTGTGTTATATTTTGACCTCATGTGCACCCCTGTGTGCCCTGGGACTCCAATGCACCTCAAAATATCCTTTGTCACTTAGGGGCGACAGAAGCAGGGACAGGAAAATTTGACAGCTGGTGGACAACACCTTGTACACCCTCTCTGTGGCTGGGGATAGGTCATGGGCTACTGACGAGGCGGCAATGTTCTTTGATACTACCTTGCTTCCCCTCATTGACCATTTTATTTGAAAACATCACTCCTGCTGTCTCTTTTGGGGTCTAAACGGCAGAGGTGGTCTTACCTACTGATCTATACCCGCTTTGAAGTGACTGGTCCCATTTATCTACACCAGACTTACAACATCATACCTTTCTGGACCCTAAGCAGTTAATGTCAGGGATTGGCCTACCAGTACTGTCTATCAGTACTACCTTACCACCTGTTACTGTGGCTTTGCAACACTGGAAACATCTTATTCTTTCATTACTCCCTCACTGCATTCAAGCTTGGGTCATACTTCATGATCTTATAGTGCTTGCCTAAGGTGTCCTACTCCTTACCTGTCCCCTGTGTCCGCCCAAGAGCCACTCTTGCCATATGCATATTGGAGAAGCACTTTCCTGATTAATTTTGGTCCTGATGAAGCTTATCGCGAAACGCGTTGACCTCTAATCAGATAGACTCTCCAAGTCAAGTATTTGTATATCCTTGACCTCTTATCAGATAGACTCTCCAAATCAAGTATTTGTATATCCTTGACCTCTTATCAGATAGACTCTCCAAGTCAAGTATTTGTATATCTTTGTACTGGCATGGCCTGTGGCCATTTTCTATTTTACTATGTATTGAACTTTTGTGTTCAGTATTGAGGTTTATTACCTCTTACTATGTAATTTTAGATTGTGTGTAATAAAAACATTTTCTTTACATTGCGTGTGCAATGTCTATCTTATAATGTGCCTCTGAAAGTCCGGTTTTGTCTTGTCTAGTTGGTTTTCCAACTGACATTTCCCTTTTTTCTCAGTTAGTTTGGATTATGGCACCCCCCTGGTAGCTCACCTTGGTTTATCCTTTGTCACTAGTGACCCCAGGACACCTTATGCACACTTGTGACTTACTGCGCACCCCAGAGCATCCTTTTACCTTAGTGACCCTAAGGGTAATAGTGAGCCACATGACTCTAATACTCCCCAGAGCATCCTTTTTCATCTAGTGACTCCTGTGCACTCCTTGATTCCAATGCACCCCAAAACATCTTTTGTTACTCGTGCCCCCAAGAACACCTATGCACCCAGTGACTCCAGTGCTGCCCAGAGCATCCTATGTTATCTTGTGAACTCCTGTGAGCCCCTGTGTGCTCCGTGATTCAAATGCACCTCAAAACATCTTTTGACACCGGTGACCCCAGAATGTCCTATGCACCCACTGACTCCAGTGCTCACCAGAGCATCCTTTATCATCTAGTGGTCTCTGTGTACCCTGTGCTTCCAGTGCACCCCAGACTACCCCAGAGCATCCTGCGTCATCTTGTGACTCCAGCGCAGCCAAGAGCATCCTTTGTCATCTAGTGACCCTAAGAGTGATTGTGCACCATATGACTCCAATGCTCCCCAGAGCATCTTTTATCATCTAGTGACTCCTGTAGGTTCTGTGATTTGAATGCACCCCAAAGCTTCTTTTGTTACTCGTAACCCCAAGACTACCTATGCACCCAGTGACTCCAGTGCTCCTCAGAGCATCCTTTATCATCCACTGACCTGTGTGACCCATGACTCCAGCACACACCTGAGCAACCTATGTTATCTTGTGATCTCCTGTGCACCCCTGTGTGCCCCGTGACTCGAATGCACCTCAAAAACCTTTTCACTATTGATCCCAGGATGCCTTATGCACCCAGCTACTCCAGTGCTCCTCAGAGCATCCTTTATCATTTAGTGACCTCTGTGCACTTAGTACCTCCAATGCACCCAGAGCACCATGTGTCATCTTGTGACCTCCTGTGTGCGCCATTACTCCAGTGCACCCCAGAGCATCCTTTTTCACTTAGTGACCCTAAGGGTGATTCTCTGTCATCTTGTGACCCCTGTGCACCTTGTATCTCCAGCGCTCCCCAGAACATCCCATGTCATCTAGAAGCTCTGAGTGACCTCTTGAGGACCTCAGTGTCATCTAGAATGCTTCATTGCACCCCAGCATCATCCAGTGATCACAGTGCACCCAATGACTCCAGCATAGCCCAGAGAGGCCTGTGTTAACTTGTGACCCCAGTGCCAATCCCCCCCCCTTGTTTTTGCCCTGTATCTCCAGTGCAGCTCAGAGCATCCTATGTCATCTATTGCCTCCTAGCGCAGGGGTCCCCAAACCCCAGGCCGCCAACTGGTGCCGGTCCGTGGCTTCCTGGGGGGGCCTTACCGTGTGACGGTGGGCAGGCAGAAGGCGAGACCAGAGGGCGCCCGCTCCCTTTCTCCCTGCACCACTACTCCCTACCCTCTCTGTGGTCCCCTTACCTACAGAGAGGAAGGGAAGGAAGCTGTGCCGGCCTGGAGGTGACAGGCTGCACATGCCCCCACCCCCAGAGGTGACAGCTTGCGGGACAAACCCCCACCCCCAGGTGACAGGGGCAAAACGTACAGAAGGGAGGTGCACACCACCAGGAGGTGAAAGTCTGCACCAATCCCCCTGCCACCCCCCCCCCCTCAGTGACAGGAGGCACTCACACAAGGGAGATGAGTACAAACACCACCCCAGCCCCTTAAACCCCCCAGAGGTGACAGGCAGCCCACACACACCACCCCAGCCCCATAAACCCCCCAGAGGTGACAGACAGCACACACACACCACCCCAGACCCCTAACCCCCAGAGGTGACAGGCAGAACATACACACCACCCAAGCCCCCTAAACCCCCCAGAGGTGACAGGCAGAACATACATACCACCCCAGCCCCCTAAACCCCCCAGAGGTGACAGGCAGAACATACACACCACCCCAGCCCCCTAAACCCCCCAGAGGTGACAGGCAGAACATACACACCACCCCAGCCCCCTAAACCCCCCAGAGGTGATAGGCAGCGCACACACACACCACCCCAGTCCCCTAAACCCCCTAGAGGTGATAGGCAGCACACACACACACCACTCCAGCCCCCTAAACCCCCCCCAGAGGTGGCAGGCAGAACATACACACCACCTCAGCCCCCTAAACCCCCCAGAGGTGACAGGCAGAACATACACACCACCCCAGCCCCCTAAACCCCCCAGAGGTGACAGGCAGAACACAAACACCACCCCAGCCCCCTAAACCCCCCCAGAGGTGACAGGCAGAACATACACACCACCCCAGCCCCCTAAACCCCCCAGAGGTGCGGGGTTTTGGTCACTGAGGCTGGTCCCGAGGAGGTTGGGTACCACTGTCCTAGTGCACTCTGTAATAAAGACCTCTCACTGCTGCTCTCTCTCTTTGTGCACGGTGACTGGTCTTGTCTCCGCCCCCTCCTGTAGTTTTCTACAGGCAGCATGTAGTGGGGTGGGGTCTGCTAGGCCCCTCCCACAGCTTTGCTCTCTGCACAGGCTATGTATAGTTCAGTGATGATGTCACTGCTACTTTTAAAAGGTAATATCTGTGTTCGCGACGGTGTCTGGTACATGCACAGTGCCCTTATGTCCTTTGCGGCTTTTGAGGAATAGATTTAAATGAAAGCTCTTGTGCCGGGTGTTCAGCTTTAACACACGGCTTTATTTGCTTAAAGCGCTATTATTCATGTGATATTTTTCTTGCATTTGTTTTGGCACTTTTGGAAGGTGAGGTGCTGAAAATACAACACTAGGAAACATTAGCGGCTAATAGCATACTTAAGAAAGCACAGTCATATTTTATCAGTTGTAAAACGCCGCAAACAACATTTAATATGCATTGTAAAAAAAAAAAAAATCACCAGGTAAAGCGCGCCCAGCTACACCACCGACTACCACAATCCTTGTATTTCAAGAATCCATCACAACATACTCTACATTAAAAATAAATTAAAAAAAGGTCCAAATGATACTTGATTATACTTGGCCACTCCCCCATCTGAATAAAGCCACACCCTTTTTTTAAACGCTTGCCTAGCAGGTTAATATTATAATTTTTTGCACACAGGTTAAAATATGTATTTATGCAAAAATATGTATTTGCTGTGCGATTTTTATTTATTGCTCTATAAACAAAAAAAGAGCAACAATTCTGAAAAACAAAAACAATATTTTTCACATTCTGCTATGTAACATTCCCAATTAAAAAAAAAAAAATAATTTATTTTTTTTCCACAAATAGAGCTTTCTTTTGGTGGAATTTGATCGCACGTCCGTTAAAATAACGCAGTGCCATATCACAAAAAAATGGCCTTGTCCTCAAGGGGGGAAACCCTTCCGGTCCAGAAGTGGTTAATGTGTACCGTTTTCTTACAAGAAATATCAGAAAAATAAAAAATGTGCATGATCAATAACAATAAACAACAGCAAAAAAATAAAGCCCTTTGTCGTACGAAAATTTTCATTCATCGGTTTTTCAATTTGCTGTGAAAAAACGAGGAAAATCGGATGATCGTTTCCCTGATTTTCTTAATAGTGTGTACCCCACTTTAGGCATGAAGGGGTTAAGTCCATACAAATCGATCAGCACACCAGAAAGCTGCAATAAAAATCTTCCACTTATGAATCGATCCTCAGGGACAAAAGCTCACAGAAAAGTCTAGAACACCCAGTGGCCAGGAGGCAAGAGCATGCACGTCTAAAAGGATATCCGGTGACGTGTTTTTTCACACAATGCTCTGATTGTCTGAAATGTGACTTTTACAGCCCCTCCCAACAAACTCAACTCATTAGCATAAAGCGGTATTGGTTAAAAAAAAAAAAAAAGTGAGATTGAAAAATGATAAATGCATGCTGATCAGGTGAAAGGGAAGGTATTATATGCATACATTACACTTCGGCTTTATGCCGTCTTTTCCGCCGTCTCGCACTGATTGCTAATGATGTGACGGCGATAATGAGGACAGAGGGACTAGAAGGTCATGTACCCTGCGAGCGTTCTGATAGATGGCAAGGATCCCCTAGAGCCTCGCAAAATGTCACCGGCGTCGCGGGAGCGCGCGATTTGCGCAGGAATCCGTTCCTCCCTCCAGCTATTCCCACTATTATCCCATATCTGACCTCGCCAAAGCACCGAGATGCTTTCATTCCTATTTATTTTTATTTATTTATTTTTTATTTTTATTTCTGCATCTCCAGCGCCATCATACACATTAATAGTTTCTGAGTCATGCATTTTCCGGATCAGCGGAGGGGGCAGACGTCCTTTCCCAGCCCGCTGCTTGTTTTAAAGATCAACTAAAAAAATAAATAAATAAATAAAAACATAGCGAAGGCTAACCCACTATAGCGTATTAATCACTTCTGAACCGGAAGGATTTACCCCCTTAAGTACTTGCTGACCGCCCGCTGCTTGTTTTAAAGATCAACTAAAAGAACAAAAAAAAAAAATAAAAAACAAGAAAAATAAAAAAAAAGCATAGCATTAATATTAGCATAGCATTCATTTAATGATTAATTAAAAAACAAAACAAAAAAAAAAATCAAAAGCAAGAGAATAAAAAAAAAAATAGCATTAATTAAAAGATTAATTAAAAAACAAAACAAAAAAAAAAAAATCAAAAGCAAGAGAATAAAAAAAAAAAAAAGCATAGCGAAGGCTAACCCACTATAGCGTATTAATCACTTCTGAACCCGGAAGGATTTATCCCCTTAAGTACTTGCTGACCGCCCGTTGCTTGTTTTAAAGATCAACTAAAAGAACAAAAAAAAAAAAATTAAAAAACAAGAAAAATAAAAAAAAAAGCATAGCATTAATATTAGCATAGCATTCATTTAATGATTAATTAAAAAACAAAACAAAAAAAAAAATCAAAAGCAAGAGAATAAAAAAAAAACATAGCATTAATATTAGCATAGCATTAATTTAAAGATTAATTAAAAAACAAAACAAAAAAAAAAATAAAAAAAAATCAAAAGCAAGAGAATAAAAAAAAAAAAGCATAGCGAAGGCTAACCCACTATAGCGTATTAATCACTTCTGACCCGGAAGGATTTACCCCCTTAAGTACTTGCTGACCGCCCGCTGCTTGTTTTAAAGATCAACTAAAAGAACAAAAAAAAATAAATAAAAAACAAGAAAATTAAAAAAAAAAGCATAGCATTAATATTAGCATAGCATTCATTTAAAGATCAACTAAAAAAACAAAACAAAAAAAAATAAATAAAAAAAATCAAAAGCAAGAGAAAAAAAAAGGCATAACGAAGGCTAACCCACTATAGCGCATTAACCACTTCTGGACCGGAAGGATTAACCCCCTTAACTACTTGCCAACGGCCCGCTGCTTGTTTTAACCACTTACCGCAAAGTGACGTAGGACTATGTCGGCAGACTTTGCGGTGTTACACCGGGACGATGCCTCTAGCTAGAGACACCATCCCGGTACCGTGGTTTAGAGCCGGTGGTCGGCTTTCCGTCGGTAATGACCGATGCGGCTCGGGAGCCACTCGATCGTTACCTGGGTGAGCGGGAGGGGATTTCCCCCCCTCCCGCGGTTTTTCCCGGGTCTCCCGTCCCACCGGGAGACCCAAGCCACCAGCCGGCGAGTCCACCAGCTGGATGGAGTCCCGATTGAAGCCTGAAGCGGCTTTGATCAGGTCTCCGATGACGTAACCCGGAGGCGGCGTCCATGACGTCACTTCCAGGTTACTCTGCTGCAACGTCACTTCCAGGTTACTCTGCTGCAACGTCACTTCCAGGTTACTCTGCTGCAACGTCACTTCCAGGTTACTCTGCTGCAAAAGACGGAAGATTTAAAAAAAACAGTGTATTCAAAAAGGCCGTTTGCAGCGTTTTGAATACATGGAAGTGCAGTGGAGGGGTTTGGAGTCTTTTAGATCCCTCCATAAAGAGTACCTATCACTGCATATTGGTGTCGCAAGGTATGTTTTCATTGCTTGTGACAGCAATAAAAGTGATCGGATTTTTTTTTTTTTTTAAACCTGTGATAAAGATAAAAAAATAAATAAAATAGGAAAAAAAAAAAATTTTAGCCACCCCCCCGTCACCGTTAGCTCGCACACGAAAGAAAACGTATATGGAAGTCGAATCGCGAATGAAATCGCTGTTCAAACCACACATGTGAGGTATCGCCGCGATCGCCAGAGCGTGAGCAATAGTTAAAAATAAAGAGCTACACTCTAACTCTAAACTGGTAACCGTTAAAAAATTTGAAAGCGCCGCCTATTGAGATTTCTATTGACCGTAGTTTGTCGCCATTCCACGGGGGGGGCGCAATTTTAAACTGTAACATGTTGGGTATCTGTTTACTCGGCGTGACATCTTCTTTCACAATATACATAAAAAATGGGCTAACTTTACTGTTTAGTATTTTTTAAATGCAGTGAAATGTGATTTTTCCAAAAAAATGGCGTTTTAAAGACCGCTGCGCAAATACCGCATGACAAAAAATATTGCAATGACCGCCATTTTATTCTCCAGAGTCTTTGCTAAAAAAATATATATATATAATGTTTGGGGGTTCTAAGTAGTTTTCTAGGAAAAAAATACTGATTTTAAATTGTAAACAAAAAGTGTCAGAAATAGGCCCTGGGGCTTAAGAGCCCATTCAGACTAGCGCGACTTGTCAGCCTGACAAGTCGCGGTCGGTCGCAGTCCATTGTGTAGTACAGGACCCGTTCTAATAGGAGCGACACAAGTCGCTCCGACTTAGAAAAAGGGTCCTGTACTACTTTGGGGCAACCTGGGAGCGACTTGCATAGACTTCCATTATGTGAAGTCCCTGCAAGTCGCGCCGAAGTCGCGGTGCACAACGGTGCACGTGACTTGACAGGTCGCCCCCCGAAGAAAGATCAACTAAAAAAACAAGAAAAAAACGAAAAGGCTAACCCACTGTCGCATTAACCACTTCAGGACCGGAAGGATTTACCCCCTTAACTACTTGTAGACCACCCGCTGTTTGTTTTAAAGATCAACTAAAAAAACAAAAAAAAAGAATAAAAATACAAGGACAAAAAAAAAACCCATAGTGAAGGCCAACCCACTATGTCGCATTAACCACTTCTGGACCGGAAAGGATTTACCCTCTTAGCTACTTGCCGACCGTCCGCTGCAGATATACTGCAGCAGGTTGGCTTCACTGCGTGAATCGCCGTACCTGTACGGCAGTTCATGGGAGCCCTCCGGGGGCGCACTCGCACATCCCATTAGCCAGCAGGGAAGCTGACTCACGGGGTCGGCGGCTGCGACTGCCACCGGGCACGCGCGATCTCTCCCCGTGAAAACGGCGGTCTGCTGTTGTGAACACGGCAGACCGTTTTAGGATCACAGGTCCCTGTGTTGATTCCACAAGCCCATCCCCCTCACAGTTAGAAAGCACTCCCTAGGGTCAGATTTAACCCTTTGATCGCCCTGGGTTAACCCCTTCCCTGCCAGTGTCAGTACAGTAACAGTGTATATTTTTAGCATTGATTACTGTAGTAATGTCACTGGTTCCCCCAAAAGGGTAAAAAATGTCAGTTAGGGGTCCGATCTGTCCGCCGCAATGTCGCAGTCCCGCTAAAAATCACTGATTTCCGCCATTACTAGTAAAAAATAAATCAATAAAAATGACATAATGTTATATAGCAGAATGTAAAAAGTATTATTTTTTTTTTTTTCAGAATTGTTGCTCTTTTTTATGCTTATAGCGCAAAAAATAAAAATCGCAGAGGTGATCAAATACCACCAAAAGAAAGTTCTATTTGTGGGGAAAAAAAAGACATAAATTTCATTTGGGTACAGCGCCGCACGACCGCGCGATAGTCCGTTAAAGTAGAGCAGTGCCGAATCACGAAGCATGGCCTGGTCATTAAGGGGTAAAACCTTCCGGGGCTGAAGTGGTTAATGACCAGGCCATTCTTTGCAATTCGGCACTGCGTTACTTTAACAGACAGTTGCGCGGTCGTGACACGCTGTACCAAAATAAAATTGATGTCTTTTTTTTTACCCCCACAAATTTTACTTTGGTGATATTTGATCACCTCTGCGATTTTTTTGAGCTATAAACAAAAAAAGAGCGACAATTGTGGAAAAAAAAATACTTTTTACTTTCTGCTATAAAACATACCCAATTAAAAAAAATTAAAAATCAAAATTTTTCATCATTTTAGGCCAATTTGTATTCTGCTACATATTTTTGGTAAACAAAAATCCCGATAAGCGGAATTTGATTGGTTTGCGCAAAAGTTATCACATCTTCAAAGTAGGGGAAAAGTTTATGTCATTTTTATTCATTTATTTTTTTTACTAGTAATGGCGACGATCAGTGATTCTTAGCGGGACTGCGACATTGCGGTAGACAGATCTGATAGAGATCGGATATTTTGACAATTTTGGGGGGACCAGTGACATTACTACAGTAATCAGTGCTGAAAATATGCACTGTTTTTGTAGTAATGACACTGGCAGAGAAGGGGTTAACCCAGGGCGATCAAAGGGTTAAACATGAGCCTAGGGGGTGCTTTCTAAGTGTGGGGGGGGGTGGGCTTGCTGCATAAGCAGAGAGACCTGTGTTCATAACTGACAGAACAGCGGTCTGCTGTGTTTACAACTATTATTGTATGTTTATTGATTATTCATTAATATTTTTATTGATTTATTTTTTGTATTACGTTTAGTTTGGTCTTGGGTATGCATATTTGTATATGATAGCGTAGTTAGATTATTGGTAATCAGTATATTTGAAATATTACTTGTTTAACGTTATAGCGGTGGGATTCTGAATAATGTATTAATAATTATTAATACAATACAATATAGGTCACACTCTGGTGAAGTCTCAATGTGAACGTCCCTTTCTGGGGAAGTCTCCATGTGAAGGCCACACTCTGGTGAAGTCTCAATGTGAACGTCCCTTTCTGGTGAAGCCTCCATGTGAAGGTCACACTCTGGTGAAGTCTCAATGTGAACCTCCTTTTCTGGTGAAGTCTCCATGTGAAGGCGACACTCTGGTGAAGTCTCAATGTGAACATCCCTTGCTGGTGGAGTCTCCATGTGAAGGCCACACTCTGGTGAAGTCTCAATGTGAACGTCCCTTTCTGGTGAAGTCTCCATGTGAACTTCCCTTTCTGGTGAAGTCTCCATGTTAAGGCCACACTCTGGTGAAGTCTCAATGTGAACGTCCCTTTCTGGTGAAGTCTCCATGTGAAGGCCACACTCTGGTGAAGTCTCATATTGAACGTCCCTTTCTGGTGAAGTCTCCATGTGAAGGCCACACTCTGGTGAAGTCTCATATTGAACGTCCCTTTCTGGTGAAGTCTCCATGTGAACTTCCCTTTCTGGCGAAGTCTTCATGTAAAGGCCACACTCTGGTGAAGTCTCAATGTGAACGTCCCTTTCTGGTGAAGTCTCCATGTGAACTTCCCTTTCTGGCGAAGTCTCCATGTTAAGGCCACACTCTGGTGAAGTCTCAATGTGAACGTCCCTTTCTGGTGAAGTCTCCATGTGAAGGCCACACTCTGGTGAAGTCTCATATTGAACGTCCCTTTCTGGTGAAGTCTCCATGTGAACTTCCCTTTCTGGCGAAGTCTCCATGTGAAGGCCACACTCTGGTGAAGTCTCAATGTGAACGTCCCTTTCTGGTGAAGTCTCCATGTGAAGGCCACACTCTGGTGAAGTCTCAATGTGAACGTCCCTTTCTGGTGGAGTCTCCATGTGAAGGTTACACTCTGGCGAAGTCTCCCCCCTAATGACAAGGCCATTTTTTGCAATATGGCACAGCGATACTTTAACGGACAATTGCTCGGTCGTGCAGCACTGTACTTTTGGTGGTATTTGATCACCTCTGCGTTTTTTATTTTTTACGCTATAAACAAACAAAAAAAAACAATATTATTTACTTAAAAAAACATGTCAGTTAGGTGTCTGATCTTTCCGCTGCATTGTTGCAGTCCTGCTAAAAATCGCAGATCGCCGCCATTACTAGTAAAAAAAGTAAAATTAAATAAAAATGACAAATCTTTCCCCTAGTTTGTTGATAACTTTTGCGCAAACACTTATTGGGATTTTTTTTACCAAAAATATGTAGCAGAATACAAATTGGCCTAAAATGATGAAAACATTATATATATATATATATATATATATATATATATATATATATATATATTTTTTATTATTGGGAATGTTATATAGCAGAAAGTGAAAAATATTGTTTTTGTTTTTCAGAATTGTCGCTCTTTTTCTGTTTATAGCGCAAAAAATAAAAATCGCAGAGGTGATCAAATACCACCAAAACAAACTCTATTTGTGGGTAAAAAGGACATTGATTTTATTTGGGTACAGCGTGTGTTAAAATATGCAGTGCCGAATCGCAAAAAGTGCCCTGGTCATTAAGGGGGTAAAACCTTCCGGTCTAGAAGTTATATATATAGTTATATACATATTAACTAAAATTATACACCACATTTTAAGGTTATTATCCAATTAATCAAACAAATAATCGGCCAACTAATCGATTATGAAAATAATCGTTATTTGCAGCCCTACACCACAGCATATACAGTGCATAGGTCAGGACTATTTAACACCCTTTGCAGCTAGAACAGCTTCAACTCTTCTGGGAAGGCTGTCTACAAGGTTTAGGAGTGTGTCTATGGGAATGTTTGACTATTCTTCCAGAAGAGCATTTGTGAGGTCAGGCACTGATGTTGGACGAGAAGGCCTGGCTCGCAGTCTCCACTCGAATTCATCCCAAAGGTGTTCTGTTGGGATGAGGTCAGGACTCTGTGCAGGCCAGTCAAGTTCCTCCACCCCAAACTCGCTCATCCATGTCTTTATAATCATAATATTGAACCCTACGGACTAAGACTGGGATGCCATTAAAGTTCATGTGCCTGTAAAGGCAGGCGTCCCAATACTTTTGACAATATAGTGTATATCCATGATATTCCCCTTTAAATGCAAAAAGTGCCTGTTTGAGTGGCATGCTCCTTTAAATGCCATATCTGGGGATTATAATGTATGCCGGGCAGTAAAAAGGTAAACAGAAAATCAATCCCTAAATGCAGCAGGTTATTTTCATCTACATTCTGGTACCAGAATCCCCGCTATTCCTTTCTAGGGGCGTACAGAATAAACGGGACCCCGGCGACAGAAGGACGCTATCTAAAGAGAGCCACACAGAGCCGGCGTGCTAATCGCAGAACGCAATCAAAGCATGGACAGCAGGACTGTAGCTGGGCTCAGAGTCACAAAGGAGCGTACGCCCACACTTGTTACCCTGACCGCATCTGAATTCATCCACAGGCTGAACTCTTACCGATGGCACAAAACATGTTTATAGAAAACGCCGGCAATAAACATAATTAGCAGCCAGAGATCGCAAACTCGCTAGAAACTGTAACCAGAGCAAGTATTTAAGAGTAAGCCTCAAACTTACCTCGCCACTTCAATAGGAGGGGCACAACTGTGGCATAGAGAGGATAGGTGGCATCATCTGATGATAGGTGGCATAGAGATGATAGGTGACATAGTCTGATAATAGGTAGCATAGAGATGATAGGTGGCATTGTCTGATAATAGGTGGCATCGAGATGATAGGTGGCATCGTCTGATAATAGGTAGCATAGAGATGATAGGTGGCATAGTGATGATAGGTGGCATCATCTGATAATAGGTGGCATAGTGATGATAGGTGGCATCATCTGATAATAGGTGGCATAGTGATGATAGGTGGGTGGCATCATCTGATAATAGGTGGCATAGAGATGATAGGTGGCATCTGATAATAGGTGGCATAGAGATGATAGGTGGCATCATCTGATAATAGGTGGCATAGTGATGATAGGTGGGTGGCATCATCTGATAATAGGTGGCATAGAGATGATAGGTGGCATCATCTGATAATAGGTGGCATAGTGATGATAGGTGGGTGGCATCATCTGATAATAGGTGGCATAGAGATGATAGGTGGCATCATCTGATAATAGGTGGCATAGTGATGATAGGTGGCATCATCTGATAATAGGTGGCATAGTGATGATAGGTGGGTGGCATCCTCTGATAATAGGTGGCATAGAGATGATAGGTGGCATCATCTGATAATAGGTGGCATAGAGATGATAGGTGGCATTGTCTGATAATAGGTGGAATCGTCTGATGATAGGTGGGTGGCATCATCTGATAATAGGTGGCATAGAGATGATAGGTGGCATCATCTGATAATAGGTGGCATAGAGATGATAGGTGGCATCATCTGATAATAGGTGGCATAGTGATGATAGGTGGCATCATCTGATAATAGGTGGCATAGTGATGATAGGTGGCATCATCTGATAATAGGTGGCATAGTGATGATAGGTGGGTGGCATCATCTGATAATAGGTGGCATAGAGATGATAGGTGGCATCATCTGATAATAGGTGGCATAGTGATGATAGGTGGCATCATCTGATAATAGGTGGCATAGAGATGATAGGTGGCATCATCTGATAATAGGTGGCATAGAGATGATAGGTGGCATCGTCTGATAATAGGTGGAATCGTCTGATGATAGGTGGCATAGAGATGACAAGTGGCATAGAGATGATAGGTGGCATCGTCTGATAATAGGTGGCATAGAGATGATAGGTGGCATCGTCTGATGATAGGTGGCATAGAGATGATATGTGGTATCATCTGATGATAGGTGGCATAACGATGATAGGTGGCATCATCTGATGATAGGTGGCATAGGGAGGGGGGGAGGCTGAACTACGCTTTAAATACTGTGTCTGAAAAGACAAGTATAAACATCAGAACAAAAGAACAATTAAAAAAAAAAAAATTAAACTCCATTACATACAGTAGAGCTGCACGATTAATCGTTAAAAAATCGCAATCTCAATTCACACCCCCCTCACGATCTTAAAATGGCATGTCCTCGATTTTTACAGGGCGGAATCATTCTCTGCTCACTCACAGCTGTCAAAAAAAAAAAAAAAGAGCCTCCTTCAAATGTTTATCCACATTGTAAAGTTCGGTAGATAACAATAAACACAATGTTTTACAATGTATCATTTTCTTCTTTTAGATCAAAGGAATGAACTTCCATCTGTAAGTAAAGGGCAGTTTAACCTCTTAAAGTCTAAGCCTTTTTCTGACGCTTGTTGCTTACAAGATAAAATCAGTATTTTTTGCTAGAAAATTACTTAGAAACCCCAAAACATTATATAGATAATTTTTTTTAGCAAAGATTCTGGAGAATAAAATGGCGGTCGTTGCAATATTTTTTGTCAGGCGGTATTTGCGCAGCAGTCTTTCAAACGCAATTTTATGGGAAAAAATACATTTAATTAAAAAAAAAAACTAAACAGTAAAAAGTTCGCCCAATTGTTTTGTATAATGTGAAAGATGATGTCACACTGAGTAAATAGATACCTAACATGTTACGGTTTAAATTTGCGCACACTCGTGGAATGGTGACAAACTTCGGTACTTAAAAATCTCCATAGGCGACGCTTTAAGAAACTTTAACGATTACCAGTTTAGAGTTACAGAGGAGGTCTTTTTTTAGAATTATTGCTCTTTCTCTGGTGATTGCGGCGATACCTCACATGTGTGGTTGGAACAACTGTTGTCATTTGTGGGTAAGCTCGCGGTGAACTGTTTTTTTCCAATTTATTATTTTAATTTTTAGCACTGTTTTAAAAAAATATAAAAAATCTGATCACTTTTATTGCTGTCACAAGCAATGTAAACATCCCTTGTGACAGTAATAGGCAGTGACAGGTACTCTTTATGGAGGGATCCGGGGTCTAAAAGACCCCAAACCCCTCCACTGCACTTCAATGTACTCAAAATGCCGAAATTGGCAAAGTGACGTCGCTTCTGGGTTACTACATTGGAGACTCTGCTGGGGTCTCAGATGGAAAGGGGACTCTGATGGGGACCCCAATAGCAAGAGGGCCTCTAATAGGGACTCTGACAAATGGAGGGACTCTAATGGGAACCCTGATGTAAGGGAAAACTGATTCTGATTGAACTGAATTTGAATGTAAAGGGGGTTCTGATAGGGACTCTGATATAGGGGGAGCTATGACGGGAACCCTGATGTAACTGGGGGCTGAGATGGGGACTCAAATGTAAGGGGGTCTCTGATAGGGACTCAGATGGAAAGGGAACTCTGACAAGGACCCCAACAGAAGGGAGGACTCTACTGGGGACCCTGATGTAAAGGGGGACTCTGATGTAAAAAGGAATCTAATGGGCACCCTGATGTAAGGGGGGACTCTAATGGGCACCCTGATGTAAGAAGGGACTCTAATGGGGATCCAGATGTAAAGGTGGACTTTGATGGGGGACCCTGATTTAAGTGGGACTTTGATGGGGGACCCTGATTTAAGGGGGACTTTGATGGGGGACCCTGATTTAAGGGGGGACTTTGATGTAAGGTGGACTATTGTGGGGATTCTGATGTAAGGGGGGACTCTGATGGGGACCCTGATGTAAGGGGGGAATCTGATGGTGACCCTGATGTAAGTGGGGAATCTGATGGGGACCCTGATGTAAGGAGTGAATCTGATGGGGACCCTGATGTAAGGAGTGAATCTGATGGGGACCCTGATGTAAGGAGGGAATCTGATGGTGACCCTAATGTAAGTGGGGAATCTGATGGGGACCCTGATGTAAGGGAGGAATCTGATAGGGACCCTGATGTAAGGGGGGAATCTGATGGGGACCCTGATGTAAGGGGGGAATCTGATGGGGACCCTGATGTAAGTGGGGAATCTGATGGGGACCCTGATGTAAGGGGGGAATCTGATAGGAACCCTGATGTAAGGGGGGGAATCTGATGGGGACCCTGATGTAAGGGGGGAATCTGATGGGGACCCTGATGTAAGGAGTGAATCTGATGGGGACCCTGATGTAAGTGGGGAATCTGATGGGGACCCTTGATGTAAGGGGGGAATCTGATAGGAACCCTGATGTAAGGGGGGAATCTGATGGGGACCCTGATGTAAGGGGGGAATCTGATGGTGACCCTGATGTAAGGGGGGAACTCCTATGGTGACCCTGATGTAAGGGGGGAATCTGATGGGGACCCTGATGTAAGGGAAGACTTTAAGGTAAGGGGGACTATTTTGGGGATCTTTATGTAAGTGGGGAATCTGATGGTGACCCTGATGTAAGGGAGAATCTGATGGTGACCCTGATGTAAGGGAGAATCTGATGGTGACCCTGATGTAAGTGGGGAATCTTATGATGACATTGATGTAAGGGGGGAACTTTGATGGTGACCGTGATGTAACGGGGGAACTTTGATGGTGACCCTGATGTAAGGGAGGAATCTGATGGGAACCCTGATGTAAGTGGGGAATCGGAGGGTGACCCTGATGTAAGGGAGAATCTGATGATGACCCTGATGTAAGTGGGGAATCGGATGGTGACCCTGATGTAAGGGAGAATCTGATGGGGACCCTGATGTAAGGGAGAATCTGATGGGGACCCTGATGTAAGGGAGAATCTGATGGTGACCCAGATGTAAGGGGGGAACTTTGATGGTGACCGTGATGTAAGGGGGGAACTTTGATGGTGACCCTGATGTAAGGGAGGAATCTGATGGGAACCCTGATGTAAGTGGGGAATCTGATGGGGACCCTGATGTAAGGGGGGAATCTGATGGGGACCCTGATGTAAGGGGGGAATCTGATAGGGACCCTGATGTAAGGGGAATATGATGATGACCGTGATGTAAGGGGGGAATCCGATGATGACCCTGATGTAAGGGGGGACTTTGAGGTAAGAGGGACTATTTTGGGGGATCTTGATGTAAAAGGGAATCTAATTGGGGACGCTGATGTAAGGGTGGGAATTTTTTTCATCCCGTGAATGTTTGGAAATGATACAATGTGGCCCTCATAGTGAAAAGTCTGGAGCCCCCTGTATTAGAACGGGATGTCTCTCGCAGGTGAACACAGGTCCCACACCCAGCACCTCTTTTGGCTCCTCTGCACCTCTTCAGATTTTTCCACGAGACAAAGACATTTCCTTTTGCCAGCTCCTCTGCTCTGAGGACGCGGGGTCAGGTGACTGCGCAGCGAAAGGGAAGAAGAACGTGATACTTCCTCGAGTGCAGCTGTTAACCTTGCCTATCTATTGATCTAGAACACAGCGGCAATCATAACACTGTAATGTGAGCCATCTGATGCTCTGTGAGATCCTATTATAACTGCCGCACATGGAAAGTAATACATTATTACTAATATGAGTGATAAAAAGCCGTTACAAGACAAGTCGTGACCCGAGAGCTTCCGAATGTGAAGAGGTTTTCTGTGGGGGAGCCTCAAAGACCTGCCAGGGCAAAGCCCAGAAAACGTCTTGAATGCAATTCAAATACTGGCCTTATTTTACGACCACGGAAAGGTAAAGTGGACCTCTACTTAAATCTTAGCAAAAAAGCTATATTTAAAAGCTATATAATAAAGCTATACAGCTATATATAATAATAATAAATAATAAGGCTATATATATATAAAAGCTATATAATAAAGCTATATAGCTATATAGAATAATAATAAATAATAAGGCTATATATATATATATATATATATATATATAAAAGCTATATAATAAAGCTATATAGCTATATAATAATAATAATAAATAATAAAGCTATATATATAAAAGCTATATAATAAAGCTATATAGCTATATATAATAATAATAAAGCTATATATATAAAAGCTATATAATAAAGCTGTATGGCTATATATAATAATAATAAATAATAACGCTATATATATATAAAAGCTATATAATAAAGCTATATAGCTATATATAATAATAATAAATAATAAAGCTATATATATATAAAAGCTATATAATAAAGCTATATAGCTATATATAATAATAAAGCTATATATATAAAAGCTATATAATAAAGCTATATAGCTATATATAATAATAATAAAGCTATATATATAAAAGCTATATAATAAAGCTATATAGCTATATATAATAATAATAAATAATAAAGCTATATATATAAAAGCTTTATAATAAAGCTATATAGCTATATATAATAATAATAAATAATAAAGCTATATATATAAAAGCTATATAATAAAGCTATATAGCTATATATAATAATAATAATAAATAATAAAGCTATATATATAAAAGCTATATAATAAAGCTATATAGCTATATATAATAATAATAAAGCTATATATATATAAAAGCTATATAATAAAGCTATATAGCTATATATAATAATAATAAATAATAAAGCTATATATATAAAAGCTATATAATAAAGCTATATAGCTATATATAATAAATAATAAAGCTATATAATAAAGCTATATAGCTATATATAATAATAATAAATAATAAAGCTATATATATAAAAGCTATATAATAAAGCTATATAGCTATATATAATAATAATAAATATTAAAGCTATATATATAAAAGCTATATAATAAAGCTATATAGCTATATATAATAATAATAAATAATAAAGCTATATATATATAAAAGCTATATAATAAAGCTATATGGCTATGTATAATAATAATAAATAATAAAGCTATATATATAAAAGCTATATAATAAAGCTATATATAATAATAATAAATATTAAAGCTATATATATAAAAGCTATATAATAAAGCTATATAGCTATATATAATAATAATAAATAATAAAGCTATATATATAAAAGCTATATAATAAAGCTATATAGCTATATATAATAATAATAAAGCTATATATATATAAAAGCTATATAATAAAGCTATATCCCTTTTGCTGGGATGGATACAAAAAAAAAGAGTAACAGTAGTGCCGATATAGTAAAGTACCACCTTCCTGAGTGCTGGACTGCAAGCGACTATTGGAAACCATCATGGAGGCTGAACGGCAGACATACTTACCAACATTTGTGTCCTGTTCCCCAGGACACAGCCCCAAATCTGCTTTAGACCCAATCAGGGACTGGGCAGTCTCACCCACTTACCAAAGTTGCCTATCCAAACCCCACCTCTAATTATGCAGGGACAGCCCACTCACAGCCAAGAATCACCGTTATTAGGTTACTGAGCATGTCAAATAAGGGTAATACTGTTATCCCAGGGCATTGTCCAGGACCTAATATCATCCAGACTGGGGTCCAACATACGGGATTGTTCTGGCAAATACGAGACATACTGTGATTTCAGGGCATCGCCCAGGACACATCATCATCCAAACGGAGGTCCAACATATGGGATTGTTCTGGCATATACAGGGGATACCGTGGTTCCAGGGCATCGCCCAGGACACAATATCATCCAGGCTGAGGTCCAACATATGAGATTGTTCTGGCATATACGGGACATACTGTGATCCCAGGGCATCTCCAAGGGCATCACACAGGACACATCATCATCCAAACGGAGGTCCAACATATGGGATTGTACTGGCATATACAGGGGATACCGTGGTTCCAGGGCATCGCCCAGGACACAATATCATCCAGACTGAGGTCCAACATATGAGATTGTTCTGGCATATACAGGAAATACTGTGATCCCAGGGCATCACCCAGGACACAATATCATCCAGACTGGGGTCCAACATATGGGATTGTTCTGGCATATACGGGACATACTGTGATCCCAGGGCATCTCCCAGGGCATCACCCAGGGCACATCATCATCCAAACGGAGGTCCAACATATGTGATTGTTCTGGCATATACGGGACATACTGTGATCCCAGGGCATCTCCCAGGGCATCACCCAGGGCACATCATCATCCAAACGGAGGTCCAACATATGGGATTGTTCTGGCATATACAGGGGATACCGTGGTCCCAGGGCATTGCCCAGGACACAATATCATCCAGACTAAGGTCCAACATATGGGATTTTTCTGGCATATACAGGACATACTGTGATCCCAGGGCATCACCCAGGGCACAATATCATCCAGACTGAGGTCCAACATATGGGATTGTTCTGGCATATACAGAATTTACTGTGATCCCAGGGCATCGCCCAGGACACAATATCATCCAGACTGAGGTCCAACATATGGGATTTTTCTTTCTGGCATATACAGGACATACTGTGATCCCAGGGCATCACCCAGGACACATCATCATCACACTATAAGTGTCTCCATACTTTGGCTAATAGCATCACACTGGAAGTTCCCCTCTGTTCCCATTATACAACTGAAAGCGAGAATGAATGCAACAAACCTCGTAGAAAAGATTTTCCATTCTCTACATAATTCTACCAAAAATAAAATGGGATCCTTGGTTTAATCATTTAGAGATTCCCTTTCAACTTTTAGACAATAAGGGGTGTTTGTTTAATTTTTCCTATCATTCAATGGATTTCTAAAACCTCATAATTTTCCTGGTCTTTTATTAATATATAGATTTTGGTAATATACACATTTGTCAACTCTTTATTAGAAACTTGCTGTATTACATTGATCAGGGGCGTAACTACAGGGGTTGCAGGGGTTGCAATTGCAACCGGGCCCCATGCTCCAGGGGGCCTGTGCCGCTCCCCTGTACACCTGGATAGGAGGGGCGGTGGGGGCAGCATGTAGAGAAATCACTGTCCTCCTTTTTCCTCCTGTAGCTGCAGGAGGAAAATGGAGGAGATTGGTTCCTCTGTATGCTGCCCCCACCACTCCTATCCAGTTCACTTGTGTTCTGCTGTCTCTGGGCCCTATGTGCTCCCCTGGTCTGGCCCTATGTGCTCCCCTGGTCTGGTCCTATGTGCTCCCCTGCCCCCCCCCCCCCCCACTGTGCTCCCTCCCTTCTCCTGCTAGCTGCTGCAGGGTGATTTTTTACAATAGAGAACCAGTAAGGGGTCGGTAAAAATGTAATTTACCAGCCCCTTCCTTTTCTGAATGGACAGAGTCATAGTCAGTGACATTGTAAAAAAATAAAATAAAATGATAAAAAAAAAAAAACAACTACTGACACCAGTGGGTGAACTTCCAGGATCACTAAGGTCACACTTGCAACCGGGCCCTGGCATTTCGCCACCCTGGGGAGGCCCCAAGATGGCAGGAAGGGGGCCAACTGCAGAACTTGTGAAAGGGTCCTGCTGCGGGACCGTAATAAAGGGCCCCGCAATGAGAGTAAAGAGCCCCAGGATCAGTGGGAAGAGCCCCAGGCTTGAAGGGAAGGGCCCCAGCCAGGGGTCCCTTCATGGTTTCTTGCACAGGGGCCCTGAAGGTTCCAGTTACGCCTCTGACATCGATAATGTGTTATGTCTTATCAATCTGCATTATTATATCACAATATATTAAGTTTACTTTATTGCATTTATTTGTACCACCTTTTTTACCCTTAATAAAACAATTGTAAAAAAAAAAAAATAGATGTGGTCCCTTTAGATCACCTTTATCAACCTTTTCAACAAAGAGGAACCCTTGAAATATATTTCTGGTCTCGGGGAACCCCTGCAAAAAATTAAAAATCTAATCTACAACTCATGATACATTAGTGTGACAGTCAGTGGGAAGAATGCTCCTTACTCTTGTCATCATTGGGAAGAATTACCCCCTTACAGATAGCAAAAAAGGACAATGGTGGCATTGGGAACTTATCTGAGAGGCAGAAATTGCCCATTTCTCGAAGAATCCCCAGCAACCTCAGGAGGAACCCTGGTTGAGAAACCCTGCTTTAGAAGGTGCATAATTATGACATCATCACCTGTGCTGCTGCCTGAAAACCCCAAAAGCACCAGGAGTGAAGGAGAGGGACAGCCTGGCTGCATGGGAACAAGGAAGGTAAATGACACCAAGGCCTTCAAAAGGTGTCCTGAAAGGAAGTACAGAAGAAGCACGAGTGTCACACTATTGCTTTAGTAAACCAGAAGATCATTTATTTCATCCTAAAATGCCCAGACTAAAAAAGCCAACATGTTTCAGGGTTGGGTTGATACATCCTTCATCAGGGCTGAAAGTGCTGATGGGAGTAAGATGATAGACTCTGGAAGGTTATTAAAAAAGCATTGTATTAAAAGTGTACTTCAGAGTTTGGTTGTTCCAACCATGAATGTGGCACTCCTGCTTCTTCTAGATCTCTAGAAACAAAAAGGGAAGACCTACTGTAACGGAACCACGACCCACACTGTGTTTGTGGGCTTCCGTCTGTATATGGCTTCCTCCAGTCTTGAACATAGATACTGTATCAGATATTCCAGCCGCCCTACATACAAAACTAGCCGACAACTTAGCTTGTATGTATCTGAAAACAACTAACTCCTTTATTGAACAAGAAACAGACTTTTTATACACTTGAGAAGTATGTCAGTCACTACATGAACAATGACCCAGATAATGAATAGATCTTTTGAGAAAGGCATCTATGCTGACACGCGTTAAGAGGACTACAGTCAGCCCTGCTATGTATACCTGACATGCTTATCATTAATGGATGTTTGTAAGTGTATCCGCTTTATTTTTAATAAATTTGAACCCAGCAGTATTACACTATGTCTGTCCCCCTTTTTTGGTTTTATCTATCACCGTGTTGGATTTGAGCTCTGGAATATCCATATCCGTTGCTGATCTGTATGGAATCCATTGATGTCGGTGTATCCAGTTGGGACATTCTTCAAACATCTCCATTAGCCTGTTTGACCCTTATGCTATATGGCAGTGGTCCTCAACCCTGGCCTACAGGGCCCACTAACAGGCCAGATTTGCAAGATAACTGAAATACATGCAAGGTGATATCATTTGCTGCTCAGTGATTGCAGTATTCTAGTCTGCATCTCCCCAAGGTAATACTTAAAATCTGGCCTGTTAGTGGGCCCTGAGGACCGGAGTTGAGGACCACTGCTATATGGTATCTGGGTCCCATCCATCTGGTGAGCGCAATTCACTTTATCTTCATTGGTGTTGGGATTTGCTGCACATTAGATCACGTTATCTTTTTTGGATCTATTTCATTATCAACCACTCATTTGGAATTTCTTTGATGGAATTTTTTATGTTTTGGACTCTTTATGTAATATTTGTTTATACATACTTATTATCAGCGCTGCACATTTCTATTTATTTGTTGTACTTTTGGTCACTGATATTGTCTAGTGATTGGTGCTAGCTGCTCTTCCACTCATTTAGTTAGCGCAGTAATTTTTTCTTTTTCCTACATACAAAACTAGCCGACAACTTAGCTTGTATGTATCTGAAAACAACTAACTCCTTTATTGAACAAGAAACATACTTTTTATACACTTGAGAAGTATGTCAGTCACTACATGAACAATGACCCGAATAATTAACCAAAACATCACACAATGATTAGATAACGAGGTACAGCTGACTCATGGCTAATCCCATCTAGACAAGGTTATCATCAACATGCTAATTAACTCAGCACACTTAAACCAACCTGGAAGACCAGACTGCAGGCAACAAGGCTAAAACAAAATACAAACACAGAACACCTTACTATACAGACAACAGTTTTTTTTACAAACTATGGTAATATCAGACTTTACTGTCTGGAATTATTTAATCATCTCCTCTTTTCACTCCATGACCCTGAGATTATTGTACAATACAGATAATAATGTTTCTTCAAATCAAGAACGGGTAAGCGGCATTTGTATACATCGTTAAAAGCATGCCAAGCATACAGCTCATGGAGGCAGCGTATTCGCAGCGGTGACATTTGAAGGATTATGGGTGGTTGAGTTTGTCATTTTCCGAGAACTCAGAACATGCGTTCAGCCTGAATGCTACAAATCATTAGATCAGGGAGATAGGAAAATGTCATGAACCGATCGTGTTGTCTCTGGGTAAAACCTGCTATCAGCGGTAAAATAGACACATATCTATAAGTTCACTCTCTGAATTCTCTCTATAATAAGGCCAATTTCCCAACACTCAACTTGGCCACCGAGAAACAGGGACCACGCAAAATCTTTCCCTAATCAGTTTAAATTGGACCTATGACCAAAACTAGCCTGAGATTCGTGTGGAGGGACGTAATATGCACTGTATGTCCAAAAGTTGGCGAACACCTGCCCGTCACACCTATACACTAACTGGCAACTTTATTAGGTACACCCGTCCAATTGCTTGGTAACACAAATTGCTAATCAGCCAATCACATGGCAGCAATGCTACTTAATGCCCTCAGGTGTGGTGAAGAAAACTTGCTAAAGTTCAAACCGAGCATCAGAATGGGGAAGAAAGGGGATTTAAGTGACTTTGAACATGGCATTGTTGGTGGCAGACCGGCTGGTCTGAGTATTTCTGTGATTTTCACACACAACATCTCTCGGGTTTACAGAGAATAGTCCGAAAAAGAGAAAATATCCAGTGAGCGGCAGCTGCGTGGAGGAAAATGCCTTGTTGATGTCAGAGGAGCATGGGCAGACTGGTTGGAGATGATAGAAAGGCAACAGTAACTCATATAACCACTCATTACATCCAAGGTATGCAGAATACCATCTCTGAATGTACAACACATCGAACCTTGAAGCAGATGTGCTACAGCGGCAAAAGACCACCCCGGGTGCCACTCCTGTCAGCTAAGAACAGGAAACCGAGGCTACAATTTACAAAGGTTCACCAAAATTGGACATTAGAAGGTTGGAAAAACGTTGCCTGGTCTGATGAGTCCCGATTTCAGCTGCGACATTCAGATGGTAGGGTCAGAATTTGGAGCATGGATCTGCCTTTTATCAATGGTTCAGGCAGGTGGTGTAATGGTGTGGGGGATATTTTCTTGGCACACTTTGGGCCCCTTAGTACCAACTGAGCATGGTTTAAATGCCACGGCCTACCTGAGTATTGTTGCTGACCATGTCCATCCCTTTATGACTACAGTGTCCCCATCTTCTGATGGCTCCTTCCAGCAGGATAATGCACCATGTCACAAAGCTCCAATCATCTCACCATTGCTTTCTTCATCATGACAATGAGGTCACTGTACTCCAATGGCCTCCACAGTCACCACATCTCATCCAATAGAGCACCTTTGGGGTGTGGCGGAACATGACAATGAGGTCACTATACTCCAATGGCCTCCACGCTCACCAGATCTCATCCAATAGAGCACCTTTGGGATGTGAGGGAACATGACAATGAGGTCACTGTACTCCAATGGTCTCCACACTCACCAGATCTCATCCAATAGAGCCCCTTTGGGATGTGGTGGAACATGACAATGAGGTCACTGTACTCCAATGGCCTCCACACTCACCACATCTCATCCAATAGATCACCTTTGGGATGTGATGGAACATGACAATGAGGTCACTGTATTCTAATGGCCTCCACAGTCACCACATCTCATCCAATAGAACACCTTTGGGATGTGGTGGAACATGACAATGAGGTCACTGCACTCTAATGGCCTCCACGCTCACCAGATCTCATCCAATAGAGCACCTTTGGGATGTGGTGGAACATGACAATGAGGTCACTGTACTCCAATGGCCTCCACACTCACCAGATCTCATTCAATAGAGCACCTTTGGGATGTGGTTGGATGGGAGATTGGCATCACGAATGTGCAGCCCACAAATCTGCAGCAACTGCTTAATGCTATCAGGTCACTATGGACCAAAATCTGAGGAATGTTTTCAACATCTTGTTGAGTTTATGCCACCAAGAATGAAGGAAGTTCTGAAGGCAAAAGTGGGTCCAACCCGGTACTAGCAAAGTGTACCTAATAAAGTGGCCAGTGAGTGTATATGCCCATTTATTTTACATTTTACTTGAGTTGGAATTTGGTTACATTTTATTTTCCCATAAACAATTCTAGTGACTGGTGATTTTTTTTTGACTGTACTCTGCTTATCATCGTCTAGTTGCACATCTGAGCTCCTGTTGCATCAATACCGCGTGCTGATCTTGGCGTCTTTGACATCTATTTATTTATTTTTTAATTTTTAGAATTTAGGATTTTTATCTATTTAATTTTAAAATTGTAATGTTTTTATTTTACTTTTTTTTATCTTAATCCTTTAATTTATATATATATATTTACATATTAATTATTAGTATTTAGCAAATTAGGAAATATTCTGATCTATTGACAGAGGGGGAAAAAAAATGTAAACTGATGTCTGCAGGCGACCTCCAGGTTTGATAGGCATGGCGAGGTCCAAGCCTCATAAAAGCAGCGAGCAGAAAAGCGCTGTACAAATTATCAGGGCAATCAAATCATGAAATCACCTGACGGTTCACGCGGCGTTGAGCGATTTCTTTTCATTTTTTTTTTCTTCTTTCCTTCCTTTTTTTTTTTTGTCTTCGACATTAACATTTCTTTCCGCGTGTTCACCTGCCTGTAATTTTCCCGCAGTCCCGGTTACCACGGCAACCCAGGTTGTTTTAATCTCACGGCTGGGGGTGGGGGGAGGGTGGACCGTTCTCGTGCTCGGGGCTCACTTGTGTTTATCTCTTGTTTTGTTGCGCTGCATTGTTAGAATTAATAAAAGGACCTCTTATTCCCGTAACCTCTTCAGGGTAGGTGCTCCACTTTTCGCGCCCGGGATACGGCGAACGCGGCTCGGGGGCGCAAATTTACAGCTGCGCCAGCGGGGAAAGAGTTGGCGTCGAAGGAGAAGGTTAACCCCTAGCTAGCCAGATCCTGGCCACTTTATTTTATTATTTTTTTTAGGCTTTAGGAAACCGGGATATTGCGTGATTGATTCTTATAGGCCTCTTAAGCAGGGGTGCTCAATTTACTAGTAATAGGGGCCACAAATGGGGCTCCTGATATCCCCAGGGGGCCACACTTTACATGTTTACTATGGGTGCTATACTGGGTTGTTAGAAACTGCTGCTCAGACGCTCCCTTTACTGGTTTCTGAGGCCTACCCATAAGTACAGAAGGGCCACATGCGGCCCTCGGCCCCCAGGGCTCTAAAGGAAATTGGCAGTTTTACATAAGCTGCAGCAGTAGCTGCTGCCATTGTCTGACCTCTCCAGGCCCCGGTGGGGGAGGGGGGCAATGTTAATTTTTTAACCACTTTAAGGACCTTGCCTATTTCTGACCTTTGTTGTTTATAGGGCTGTTGAAAATAATCGTTGCATCGATGCATCGCGATGCGGCCACCCGCGATTCTGCATCGATGCGGACCCCCCGAATAATTGATTTCTGGCTCCTCCCCCCTCCCTCCCTCTTCTACGCATGTAGGCGTCCGCTTCCCGCCTAGCTCTCCTGCGCAACAGCTCTGCTTACTTCCGTTATT
>NC_138770.1:50225099-50285099 GCF_965119305.1 Pelophylax lessonae | reverse complement strand
CGGCGACTGTCGGAGGACTCAGAGAAAGGAATTTTACGGTAAGATTTTACAAAAATTTGGTTTTCTCTTACGTCCTCCGACAGTCACCGCCCACACATACAGTCTTCACCAATGGAGAGGAAGTCAATACCCCATTGGTGAAGACTATATGAGTGGGTGGCGACTGTCGGAGGATGTAAGACAAATATGTAATTTACCAGCTCCTTCCTCTTCTGAATGGACAGAGTCATAGTCAGTGACATTGTAAAAAAAAAAAAAATAATAAAATGATAAAAAATAATAAAATTAAAATACCAAAAAATAAAAACTACTGACACCAGTGGGTGAACTTCCAGGATCGCAAAGGTCACACTTGTGACCTGGCCCTGCCATTCCCCCACCGTGGGGAGGAGGCCCACTGCAGAACTTGTGAAAGGGTCCCGCTGCGGGACCGTAATAAAGGGCCCCGCAACGACAGTAAAGGGCCCCAGGATCAGTGGAAAGAGCCCCAGGCTTGAAGGGAAGGCGTCCGGCCAGGGGTCCGGGGGGCCCTTCATGGTTTCTTGCACCAGGGCCCTGAAGGTTCTAGTTACGCCTTCTGGACGGCACCCTCTTCGTTAAGCCATTATTAGCCATCTGGGGTCACTTCCCTGATTGAGATGTGACCCCAGGCTCAGAGATGACGCAATCATGTAAATGGTGCCTGCTACAATTACAATGTTCCACTCTGAGGAGGAGACTGCGGAAATGCTTCCTCCTGCCTGCAGCAGACTGATGACATTATCACAGCCTAGGCCAGTGATGGCGAACCTTGGCACCCCAGACGTTTTGGAACTATATTTCCCATGTTACACAACTACACTGCAGAGTACATGAACATCGTGGGAAATGTCGTTCCAAAATATCTGGGGTGCCAAGGTTCTCCGTCACTGGTCTAGGCAAAGTCGAAGGAGTGTAACTCAGGAATGGATTTTGAATGATAAAAAGTGGTACACTGTTGCTGTATATTGTACCATGTCAGGAAAGGTCCACTAGCAGGCCGTTTATTTCAGCTTGCCCTCTTGGCTCCTAAATTGTACACGATCGCATGGTGGGACTCCTCTTGCACCTTCACAAAGCATTTGGGCTCAGAGGATTTTGATGAAACGTTGAATGATCTCTAGCCGTAACCCGCCGATATGGCTGGAATTATCTGCAATGACTCCGCACAGGCTCGATATTGACAAACTGTCACGGGAAGAAATGACGGCAGAGCCGGTGTACACACATGAAGAATAGACGTCTGAAGGTGACCCGGCCTATCGCATCGCACGGATCTCCGTCATCACCAGCAGAAAATGAATAATGATGGCCGGGTCTGGAGGCGAGGAAGTGTTATTGGCACCATGACCTACACCTGACTGGAGGAGGCGTCTGTGTTGGCTGCCGTAACTAAATGGAGTGTGCTAGAAGGAGGCCGCTGTGAGGCCAAGACAGCCATTAGGTCGGGCCAAAGGCAAGCCCAGACTTGGGTTATATGGTGTATGAGAACCAGTTTCAAGCAGTAGAGCAGAGGTGTCAAATACAAGGGCCAAATGCGGCCCCCCAGGCCAATTCATGTGGCCCTCGCACCTCTCCTGCAGCTGCGGCACCCCCCTTGTCCCTGCCCCCACCTTGTCTCTGTAGGCAGCAGAGAGAACAGAACTCCTTTGCCAGATCCTGCATTCCTCTGTGCAGCTGCAGTAAGGCTCATCTTTGCCCCCCCCGCCTCTTTTCAGAAGGAGGGCAGAACTCCTCCTGCAGATGGTGCCCCCCTCTGTGCAGCCGCAACACCACCTTGCTTTGCCTCCCCTGGTCTCAGCATTCAGCAGACTCTGGAGGCTGACTCCAGCCCTCCTCTTGTTCTCCTCCAGACCCTTCACTTCTTCTCAGATCCACCCACATCTTCTTCCTGGCAGTAGCACAAGGTAAGGGGGTGCATTGTGATGTAAGGAAGGGTGGGTGACTCTTCTGAAGGTGGGGGGCTCTTGACATCTCATGTAAGGGTGTAAGGGCGCGTGGGGTGCTCTGGACATCTAATCTTACAGATATACCGGCCCTTTGAGGGCAACCATAATGCTGATGCGGCTCACAATGAAATTTAGTTTGACACCCCTGCTGAAGAGCATTAGGTGAGGCAGCCTTTTCTTGCCTATTTTTTATTATCCAAAAAGTGATTTTTTTTTTTGTTTTTTATTAAAGCAAAGGTTCAATTTTTAACACATCAGTTTCCCTTGCAAGGTTTTTTCAGCATTTCTCATCATCCTGCAGCACCGCTGCTCTTGCCTTCTCAGTCTTCTCACACCAATGATTTGCATGCACCTGGCAATTCCCTGCTGCACTGGCTCCCACCATGCACGGTGGACTGCAGCGCAGGCGTGATGACGTCACCAGGAGGAAAGAGCAGCGATGCATTTCTGAGCATGCACGATGTAAGTAGCGGGTGTGAAGGTACTCACCGTCACTGGGAGTGAAAGACAGATACTTAATGGTTTGGATTGCTTCAAATGGGTTCTGTGTTTGAAGTTCAATGTTATCATAAGTAATGTCAGAGACAGGCTCTCCCTATTGTTTGTGTACTGAGGTGTGATGTGATTTCTGTTAAGCCTGTCTGTTCCATTGTTAAATGTTAATGAACTCACATTTTCTTTCTGCCCAGGTGGCTAGATAATTAGTTCAGGTTAATTCTATTTCTGTATACAATTCCATCTACATATGATAATGTAATCAGGCATCACCTGACCTGTGTGTGGTAATCTGATCAGGAGGGGGATGTGCTTATGTGTAATTAGTTCAGGTTAATTATTTTTCTGTAAACAATTTCATCTGCGTATGATAATGTAATCAGGCAACCCCTGACCTGTGTTTGGTAATCTGATCAGGAGGGGGATGTGCTCATGTGTGTATAAATTGAGTGTGAAACTGTTCAATAAAGGAGAAGATTCCAGTACAAGCTAAGTTGTCGGCTAGCTTTGTATGGGGTGGCTGGGAAAATCTGATATCTATGTTCACGACTGGGAGGAAGCCGTATACTGATGGAAGTCAACAAGTACAGTGTGGGTTGCGGTTCCGTCACAGCGGGCATGCATGCTCCTTTGTGATGAAGTATGTACCCGCTCACAGGAATAGGTGTAGGCCCCACAAAGTATTAGATAAAGTAATAGTGCCAGCGCTGCTAATATGGAACCTTCTACAAAGTGCCAGTGCTAAATCAGCATATATTAGATACAAATGTACAATCAATGAGACAATAAAACAATAAAGTGCAATGTGAAATAAATGTCTTTTGTGCTAAATAAAGTGACAGTTTTGGGTAAACAGTTCATCTGTGCTTTCAAAGAGCTGGTGCTTGAGACATATATCGCACTGCACATACAGTATCTCACAAAAGTTAGTACACCCCTCACATTTATGTAAATATTTTATTTTATCTTTCCATGTGACAACACTGAAGAAATGACACTTTGCTACAATGTAAAGTAGTGAGTGTACAGCTTGTATAACAGTGTAAATCTGCTGTCCCCTAAAAATAACTCAACACACAGCCATTAATGTCTAAACTGCTGGCAACAAAAGTGAGTACACCCCTAAGTGAAAATGTCCAAATTGGGCCCAATGTGTCAATATTTTGTGTGGCCACCATTATTTTCCAGCACTGCCTTAAACCTCTTGGACATGGAGTTCATCAGAGCTTCACAGGTTGCCACTGGAGTCCTCCTCCACTCCTCCATGACATCACGGAGCTGGTGGATGTTAGAGACCTTGCGCTCCTCCACTCCAACATAGGTAGGTTCCTGTGTGTGAAGGTAGATGCCCCAAGTGGCCAGGGTTTATTTTATGTTTTGTTTGACTTATGCTGTTTGGATGCTTGCACTTGTTTCCAGCAAATTGGAAGAATAAACCATAGACCGTTGTTTTCAACCACTCCTCGGCTGTCTCTATGTGCAACGAACCCCCCCCAAGGGGTCACCCACACCCGCTACCGAGCTAACCCCTTGCAATATATAAAACTGCTAGAAATAAGTGAGCTTAGTATACAGTTGCCTCTATATTAAAGGAGGTGAATGCTGGAATGAAGTCAATTGTATCTCGAATATACCATGGAACATCAAACCCTTAAAAATAGCCAAAACACAAGATCTAAAAATAAGAGTAAGGTAGATATGATGTAATGCAAAGAAGGTAATTGCAACCTCTAGATGAGCCTCTCTCTACTTATTTACCCCAGAGGAACCTTTAAAATATTTTTAGATTTCAGGGAACGCCTTCTAAAATGAGCTCATGAGGGGCCAATGAGAAAAAATGCCCCTTACACTGGAGTAGGACCAATACAATCTTCACGGTAGTGGTCGGAATAGCAGACTGCTAAACGGATACTAATGGCGCTTTTCCACTGCATGGAACCATACCGGTTCGGCACGCTTTTGTGCTTTTCCACTGCTGGTACCACATGGTATAGGGTCGGAACGGTTCGGTACGGTACGGTATAGGTTTGCTTTTCCACTGCATGGAACCGAACGGTACGGTACGGCCAGTGCTGTATTTTGGCCTAGGCCAACAAGGCCCAGGCCTAGGGCGGCACTTTGCAGGGGGGCAGCAAAAAATCTGCCCCCCCCCCCCTCCACCTGAGACTCTATTGGCCACTGGTTGCTAGAGCTGCCTCTCTTATTCCCCCCTCTCTCTCGCTCTCATCCCCCCACTCTCTCACACCCCCCTCCTCTCTCTCTCTCTTTCATCCTCCTCACTCTCACCCCTCCTCTCTCTCACCCCCCTCTCTCTGGACACTGGTTACTAGAGCCGCCTCTCTCATTCCCTCCTTTCTCTCACCGCCCTCTCTCGCACCCCCCTCTCTCTCTCACCCCTCCTCTCTCTCCCCCATCCCCCCCTCTCGCTCTCTCATCCCCCCTCTCGCTCTCTCATCCTCCCCTCTCGCTCTCTCATCCCCCCCTCTCGCTCTCTCACCCCCCCTCTCGTGAGATCTCAGGGGTTAATGCTGGGACTTGTAGTCCTTCAATTTTGGAGGGAGCCACATCCGTTAAAAAAGGAGTGGGGCAAATTTACATAGGAGGGGGAGGGGGGGGGGGCGCCCAATTGTAGTCTTGCCTAGGGCAGCACAAAACCAAAATACACCACTGGGTACGGCTCTGAAAAAACAGTACCTACTCGATTGTGGTTCCAACAGGTACCAAACTGGTACCATATCCCACAATCCTTTGCATGCAGTCACTTCTAGCCACTGATTGGTCAGAGAATCCCACCCACCCCGTTGTTATCCCACCCACTTAACTTTAGTACTACTTTAGTGGAAAAGCAAACCTATACCGTACCGTACCGAACCGTTCCGACACCGTACCATGCGGTACCAGCAGTGGAAAAGCAAACCGGGCCAAGCAGGGCCGAGTAGAGCCGAGCCAGTACTAGCCATTACTTGCAGTGGAAAAGTGCCATTAGTGTCATGCTTCCATATTAGCCAAGTCGCATTGGACCTGGAACTTTGCAGACACCATCATATGGGAGATCAATTAACCACAGTTTAGGAACCCTAGCAACCTCTGGAGGAACTTTAGGCTTTAACAGAAGCCTGGCTGAGAATAGCTGCTCTAGATTATAAAGCAATCCATCAATATCCTTTCACCATCACATAGGAGGTTAACCAGCCACGTCTGAAGAAACCCCCTAGCAAGCTCTGGAGGAACTTTAGGGTTCCACAGAACCCTGGTTGGTAATAGCAGCTATGGGTTACAAAACAATCTATCAATATTCATGCATCAAAAGCATTAATTGAGACAATATGCTGAAGACTCAAGGTAAATATCTGCAGCTTGTTTCGGAACGTTGCCGCACATGGCAATGAAACATGTCGAAGGACACTGGCCTTGTCTTTTTCTTTGGCCATATTGCTTGAGCTCTTCTGGATGGACTTGAGATGATCCTTTTTGAAGTGACTCTTGGACTTTGGTGAAGTATTCATCTGTTTTTTGTTTGTTTTTTTCTTCTGGTACACTGCATAGTTTTGTGGTCTATTTTCTGACAGCTGAGCTGAGTTTGCATAGCATTTGCACCTTTGTTCTTGCTTCACAGACACTTTATTATGATATGGTTGGCTAACTTCTCCTATACAATGAGGTTCCATAAAGGGCTGCCATCACAGGGGGACAGCCCATGCACATATAGGGGGCCCAGACGTCCCAAGGGGCCCAGGCACAACCAACCAGTTGTTGCTGGGTCCAAACCCCTCCAGAGCACCCTGCCAAATACCCAGTCAGTGTCCCTGCTGCCACAGGCTGTGCAGCAATCAGAGCTTGCCCCTCCTCCAAGCACCAGCATTCAGAGGAGGAGGAAGTTCCTCCTCCAAACTTATCCGGTCCCAGTGCTCAGCCTTCCAACGTCTACCTGTCCTGTAGCCCACTGCTGCAATGAGAAGGAATAGATCCGGAAGTAAGCTGGGGTCTTCACAATGCTCCCTCCTCCCCTTCCACTACCCAAACTATTTTCTTAAACCTCTCCACTCTCCTTAACCCAATTTGCTCTTCCCTTCTAACTTTGAGGACCCTCAAAGTTAGACTCCAATTTCATTAGGCTCCCCAAAGTCTTCCCTTACATTAGGATCTTTGAAGTCCCCCCTTATATCATGGTCCCTAGAACCCATTTCCTTTAGAAAGGAAATGGGTTCTAGGGACCATGATATAAGGGGGGACTTTGGGATCCTAATGTAAGGGAAGACTTTTGGGAGCCTAATGAAATTGGAGTCTCTGATGTAAGGGCGAACTCTGGGGACCCGAATTTAAGGAGGGGGAACTCTGGGGACCCTGATGTAAGGGGAGGGGGGGAACTCTGGGGACCCTGATGTAAGGGGAGGGGGGAACTCTGGGGACCCTGATATAAAAAGAAGGGACTCTTGGGATCCTGATGTAAGGGGGAATGACTCTGGGGACACTGATGAAAGGAGGAGGACTCTGGGGAACCTGATGTAAGGGGAGGGGGGAACTCTGGGGACCCTGATATAAAAAGAAGGGACTCTTGGGATCCTGATGTAAGGGGGAATGACTCTGGGGACACTGATGAAAGGAGGAGGACTCTAGGGAACCTGATGTAAGTGAGAGAGCTTTGAGGACCCTAATTAAAGGGGTAAACTGTGAATAAGCTTTAGGCCTGGGGGGCCCAGGCCTAAAGCTGTGTAAGGGGCCCCAACATTTCTGATGGCTGTACTGGTTCCATATTCCCAGCAGATAGGTTATGTCAATGTATCACACGGTTATACTGCAGCAGCATCATCATCATCATCATGGCACCTGTTCATAGGTGATGACACTCAATAGATCAGAGTTCCTCAACCAGGCTTTCATGGATCCCTAGACTTTCTCTAGAGGTTGCTTGGGGTTCCTTGAGCAATGAGCAATGTCTGGCTCTCAAGTTCCCACTGACATCATTGGTCTTTTTAGCTATCTATATGAGGGTGATTCTTCCCAATGACTACAAGTGTAAGGAGCATTCTTTCCACTGACCATCACAATAATATGAGTTTAAGATATATTAACTTTTAGCAGGGATCCCCTCTGACTGGAAAGTTATTTCAAGGGTTCCTCTGTATTGCAAAAATTGAGAAAGGCTGCTATAGAGAATGCAGATATGCGTGCATCATTCTCCGATATCAATTTGTACTAGTAAACTCAAAGATGGTTATCGCTGTTGAGAGTATTGGACTGCATCAGTGATAGTCATCTCTCCTTATGGTTACCAATTATACGGGTAAGGCAAGACCTGTATACAAATGAGATCCTTTATCATATGTTGTGAACTGCACTAAGATATATGAATTAAAGCTCATTCTAGGATCCTAAGTAAGGATTGATTGGAAGGACTAACTCAAGATTATCCAGCTGTTAGAGGATAACCATATTGAATATTGGCTTTGATCCTACTTTAATGGGTTGAAACCCCCTCCTGGGACCCCATGAAGATACTTACCTTGAGTCTCCAGCATATCTTCTCATATGATTGCTTTTGATGCAGGGAAATTTAAGGAATGTTTTAAATACTAGAGCTAGAATCTGAAAACATTCTAAACAAAGGGCCAGTTTTCTGTCCTTCAGACTTCAGGGGGACCAGATTGTGGCCAGTGTGAAAGATGGTGCCCCATTGTTGGCATCAGGGGTAGAAATAGGGCCCCATCATTGGTGTCAGTGGTAGAAATAGGGCCCCATCATTGGGAAGAAAAATGCCCCATCGTTGGTGTCAGTGGAAGGAATAGTATCCCATCGTTGGTGTCAGTGGGGGGAATAGTGTCCCATCATTGATGTCAGTGGGAGGAATAGTCCCCCATCATTGGTGTCAGTGGGAGGAATAGTGTCCCTTCATTGGTGTAAGTAGAAGGAATAGTGTCCCATCATTGGTGTCAGTGGGAGGAATAGTGCCCAATCATTGGTGTCAGTGGAAGGAATAGTGCTCTATCATTGGTGTCAGTGGGAGGACTAGTGCCCCATCATTGGTGTCAGTGGGAGGACTAGTGCCCCATCATTGGTGTCAGTGGGAGGACTAGTGCCTCATCATTGGTAGTAGTGGGAGGAATAGCGCCCCATCAAGGGTGTCAGTGGGAGGAATTGTGCCCCACTGCTGGCATCAATGGAAGGAATGGTGCCTCATCACTGGTGTTAGTGGAAGGATTAATGTCTGATCATTGTTATCATTGGGAGGAATTGTGCCTCATTATTAGTGTCTGTAGCTGTAGTGCCCCATAATTGGTGTCAGTGGGAGGAATAGGGCACCATCATTGGTATCAGTGGGAGGAATAGTGCCCTATCATTGGTATCAGTGGAAGGAATAGTGCCTCATCAGTGGTATTAGTCTGAGGAATAGCACCCCATCATGAGTATCAGCTGTATAATTCATGCTCCACTGCTGGCTTCAGTGAAAGAAATGGTGCCTCATCATTGGTGTTAGCGGAAGGATTAGTGTCCAATTGTTTGTATCATTAAGAGGAATAGTGCCCCATCATTGGTATCAGTGGGAGGAATAGTGCCCCATCATTGGTGTCAGTGGGAGGAATAGTGCCCCATCATTGGTATCAGTGGGAGGAATAGTGTCCCATCATTGGTATCAGTGGGAGGAATAGTGCCCCATCATTGGTATCAGTGGGAGGAATAGTGCCCCATCATTGGTGTCAGTGGGAGGAATAGTGCCCCATCATTGGTGTCAGTTGGAGGAATAGTGCCCCATCATTGGTGTCAGTGGGAGGAATAGTGCCCCATCATTGGTATCAGTGGGAGGAATAGTGCCCCATCATTGGTATCAGTGGGAGGAATAGTGTCCCATCATTGGTATCAGTGGGAGGAATAGTGCCCCATCATTGGTATCAGTGGGAGGAATAGTGTCCCATCATTGGTATCAGTGGGAGGAATAGTGTCCCATCATTGGTGTTAGCGGAAGGATTAGTGTCCGATCGTTGGTATCAGTGGGAGGATTAGTGCCCCATTATTGGTATCAGTGGGAAGAATAGTGCCCCATTATTGGTGTCAGTGGGAGGAATAGTGCCCCATTATTGGTATCAGTGGGAGGAATAGTGCCCCATTATTGGTATTAGTGGGAGGAATAGCACCCCATTGTTGGTTTCAGTGGGAAGAACAGTGCCCCAAGGGCTTGATAAAGGCAAGCAAAACACTGCATCTGGCCCCTGGGCTGCAGTTTGGAGGCCACTGATCTAGAGGTTGCAATTACTATCTCTATAATACATCATATCTGCCATACTGTGATATTTGGATCTTGTTTGTTATCTATTTTCATTGCTCTGATGTTTCATGACAAATTTGAAAGTAAACAAAAAAAGCCGACACATGAATGCTTCGCTTTGATGCGATTTATTCCAGCACAACAGCAGTATACAACATGGCAAATTCTAACGCGTTTCGGCCGTAGCCTTACTCATACCATGTCAATTGACTTCACCTGTTCTGTGTTCATCTTAAGCATTTACCATTTATAATATACAGGCAACTATATCCTGAGCTCACATATTTCCCAGTGATCATAAATGGTTAATGTTGGTTTTCATTTACATTTTTTATATATATATATATATATTTGGGGGTGGGGGGGGTGTTTAGTATGTTTCTCCAGGGGACAATTTTCTTTTCGTTACCCTTACATTTTTTTCAAAATTTTCCTTTGTTTCTTTGCATCTGGGAGAAGCTTTTTTTTTTTTATTTTCTGATATTTGGAGTCTTCTATTGGAGGGTTTGCCTCTCCCGACAAAATATCACAAAGTGTTTTTCTTTCTGGAGTCTTAGTAGAGTCAGCTCTCATCTAGCAGAAAGTAGCAGGCCTCCCTGGACACTTGCACTATGACTTGGTATTCTAATGTATGATCTGGTATTATTCCCGGCAGTTGTTTCCTGTCATCGGGACACTGGCGGGATGATCGGTGAAAGCGCCAGGGTACGGCGCCCCCGGCGCCCCCCCCCCCCCCATTCCTGGAGGTCTGTCAAAACTTTTCCTCCAGCGGCATCTGAACCTCCAAAGATTTGACAGGCAGCGGAAAGGCGACGTGACAAATAATATAAATATCACGTTTACTCTCTACTCAATGAGTCACGAAGACCGGCTCCTCGATTTCCATGGAATTCTTTCTTCCATCAATGGCACACATCCACAGCTTACCACGCTCCAACGCTGAACGGGAAATGCTCATTTAATGGTGAAGTTCAGTCCGATTAGATTTTACCTTCCCGGGTTCCTACTTCCCTCCCTAACCAACGTGCTGATTAGAATTTGAAATAAAATGATTCTTTGTTCAATTTATATTTCATTTTAGACTCAGTGATGTAATCATTGGCTCTCTGTGCTTCTCTCTGGAATGCAGGCTGATCATTGCTGGTAGGAGGGGTGGGCAGCTTGATTTAAACACCTCTCCACACATACATGGATTTCTTACCCAGCAAAAATGATGCTGCTGCCTGTATGAAGGGACAGGGCTCTACGGAGATGTAGTTCTGGGGGTGCTTTTACAACTGGTGATGACATCAGAGGGTAGTAATGTTATAGCTATGTTGTATTTCTTGCTTCCAAGGGCTCTTGAGAGATGTAGTTCTGGGGGTGTGCCTACATCAATAGGGACTGACCTCCCAGCAACTGCCGCTGCAAGACTTTTACAACTGCTGATGACATCAGAGGGTAGTAATGTTGTATTTCTTGCTTCCAAGGGCTCTTGAGAGATGTAGTTCTGGGGGTGTGCCTACATCAATAGGGTCTGACCTCCCAGCAACTGCCCCTACAAGACTTTTAAAACTTCTGATGACATCAGAGGGTAATAAAAGCTATGCTGTATTTCTCACTTCCAAGGACTCCTGGGAGTTATAGTTCTGGAGGTGTGCTTACATCAATAGGAACTGACCTCCCAGCAACTGCCCCTACAAGGCTTATACCACTGCTAATGACATCAGAGGGTAATAAAAGCTAGTTTGTATTTCTGGCTTTCAAGGGCTCTTGGGAGATGTAGTTCTGGGGGTGTGCCTACATTAACAGGAACTGATCGCCAAGTAACTGCCCCTGCAAGGCTTTTACAACTGCTGATGGCATCAGAGGGTAGTAAAAGCTCTATGGTATTTCTTGCCCCCAAGGACTCCTGGGGGAATATAGTTCTAGGGGTGTGCCTACATCAATAGGAACTGACCTCCAAGTAACTGCCCCTGTAAGACTTTTACAGCTGGAGATGACAGAGGGTGATAAAAGCTACGCTGCATTTCTGGCTACCAAGGGCTCTTGGGAGATGTAGTTCTGGGGGTGTGCCTACATTAACAGGAACTGACCGCCAAGTAACTACCCCTGCAAGGCTTTTACAACTGCTGATGACATCAGATGGTAGTAAAAGCTATGTTGTATTTCTTGGTTCCAAAGGCTCTTGGGAGATGCAGTTCTGGGGGTGTGCTTATATCAATAGTCTCAAGGGAGAGCCTGTTTTTCCTCTGCTATATGAGGAGATATTGTATATGTTTATGTGTTGTTTTTTACCTTTTTAATCATGTTTCAAAAAAATAATATTTTTTATATAAACACTTGAGCTTATTTCTCCCGGGGGTTATGAGTGGCAACCCATAAAATCCCAAGTTTCTTCTGTTTTTCTATTTTATATCTAATGTATAGGGATGCGGAGCCCCAATCTAATGAGTCCTGTCTCATAAATGTTGTATCATATACTATATCAATAGTAGCTGACCTCCCCGTAACTGCCCCTGCAAGGCTTTTACAACTGCTGATGACATCAGAGGGTAGTAAAAGCTACGTTATATTTCTCGCTCCCAAGGACTCCTGGGAGATATAGTTCTGGGGGTGTGCCTACATCAATAGGAACTGACCTCCAAGTAACTGCCCCTACAAGGTTTTTACAACTGCTGATGACATTAGAAGGTAGTAAAAGCTATGTTGTATTTCTTGTTTCCAAGGGCTCTTGGGAGACGCAGTTCTGGGGGTGTGCCTACATCAATAGGGACTGACCTCCCATAAACTTCCCCTGCAAGGCTTTTACAGCTGGTGATGACAACAGAGGGTAATAGGAGCTACGCTGTATTTTTTGCTACAGAAACGCAGTAAAAGAGAGACCCTTGGATGTGATCTGGAAGGGGGAGAGGGAGTGTGAGAGTAGTTTTGAGTTATGCCTGGACATACACGTAAGGGCCCCCATTCACATTACGTGATTTGGAACCAATTCTGCCTGTGACTCCAAATCACGGCAAAACGCACAATGAGCGTTTGGGAGCCATTATTCCTAATGTCACCCCAAAATGCACTGCGATTCTGCTGCCACGACTGTCACACGGCAAATATGGCAAAATGCACACTTAGGAGTCGCGCCAAGCAGGAGCTCCTTTTGGGTGATAAGCTCACACATAGGGCAGCCCATTGATATAAATGGGATGCCTAATGGGATCCCCTAGAAACCAATCACCTGCTCATTAACCAGCAAAGTTACCGTCGGAAGCGCCCCTTGTTTATTCAGGGCTCGTGAGTCTTTCTCTTTCGTTCTGCTTGAAACAGTTCCGCCTGCTCCGTTCTCCTCCTAATAAGGTAGGAAGGGGATGGGGGTGGGCTTTGTATTGTAAAGGGTTCTATTGGGGGGGGGGCTGTACAATGTAAAGAGTTCGATTGGGGGGGGCTGTATAATGTAAAGGGTTCCATGAGGGGGAGAGGGGTGTGTAATGTAAAGGGTTCCATTGGGGGGGGGGGCAGGGGCTGTGTAATGTAAAGGGTTCCATGGGGGGGAGAGGGGTGTGTAATGTAAAAGGGTTCCATGGGGGGGCGGTGGCTGTGTAATGTGAAGGGTTCCAATGGGGGGGCTGTGTAAAGTAATGGGGTCCAGAGGTACGGGGGCTGTGTAATGTAAAGGAGTCCAGAGGATTGGGGCTGTGTAATGTAAAGGAGTCCAGAGGTACGGGGGCTGTGTAATGTAAAGAGGTTCAGAGGTACGGGGGCTGTGTAATGTAAAGGAGTCCAGAGGTAAGGGGGCTGTGTAATGTAAAGGAGTCCAGAGGTACGGGGGCTGTGTAATGTAAAGGAGTCCAGAGGTACGGGGGCTGTGTAATGTAAAGGAGTCCAGAGGAACGGGGCTGTGTAATGTAAAGGAGTCCAGAGGTACGGGGCTGTGTAATGCAAAGGAGTCCAGAGGTACGGGGGCTGTGTAATGTAAAGGAGTCCAGAGGTACGGGGGCTGTGTAATGTAAAGGAGTCCAGAGGTACGGGGCTGTGTAATGTAAAGGAGTCCAGAGGTACGGGGGCTGTGTAATGTAAAGGAGTCCAGAGGTACAGGGGCTGTGTAATGTAAAGGAGTCCAGAGGTACGGGGGCTGTGTAATGTAAAGGAGTCCAGAGGTACGGGGCTGTGTAATGTAAAGGAGTCCAGAGGTACGGGGCTGTGTAATGTAAAGGGGGTCTTCCTACATTTTACCCGCAGTTATAGCTGCAGACCTTTAGATTTATTTTAGGTTGTGCGTTTTTTTTTCTGCATTTTCTAAAAAGCGCACCAAAAGTCCCACACTTTCAGAAAACAGGAAAATTATTCTTTTTTTGGGGGTGGGGGGGGGGGAGTGACACCATGGTTTACTGCATCAGGTGACACCAACCCTAGTGACGCCACTGGAAGAAGCACACAGTAAGTGTGCCACTGACAGTTACATGCATTTCTATCTGGCGCTTCAGGTCAGTCGGCGCAGTTTTTGCAGAGGAGGAGGGGCCTGGTTGCTGGGGGAGAGCAGAGGGAGGAGGATTCTATCGGGTTCCGAGCCACAGTGTGCGGAGGCACTACACGCGAGGTCACTTGACAAGACGTCAATGTGCAGTGCGTCGCCTGCCCGCCTGGTGCCAGATATAGGACATGCCCCCCGATGCCAAATGCTCTAGGTACGCCCCTGCGTCTGTGAACAGCACTTTTCAAGTCTTGCCACAGATTCTCAATTGGATTTAGGTCTGGATTTTGACTGGACCATTCTAACACATAAATATACTTTGATGTAAACCATTCTATTGTAGCTCTGGCTGTATGTTTAGGGTCATTGTCCTGCGGGAAGGTGAATCCCTCAAAAGTCCGTTTGTATCTGTAAGACTATATAAATGTATCTACTCATATTAAATAATTGCCTTTGCATTCCAATATTACTGGTTTTATACTATAGAGATGAACCTTTCCATTTCCACTAATTCACAATCTGCATCACCGACCCCCCCCCCACCTCTCCAATACTCCCGCACTCTCTGCGCCTCCTAGATCCCATACTACTCCCCCACCCCCTAATATCCCTAATACCCTGACACTCTGCACCCCCTGCATACTCCAGCAACCCAACACTCTGCATCCCACGCAACCCAACATTCAGCACCTCCTCCAACCCCCATTACATCTCAAGCTTCACCCCCTTTACCCCAACCCCTTCATCTTTCCTACTCTTTCTGTACCTCCATTTCACCTCACGCTGCATCCCAACTACTTTATGAACCCCCTGCATCCCCCCCCCCATTACACTTTACTCTGCACCACTTTGCAACCCCAACTACCCTTTCTGTACTGTTTCTGTAGAGGAGTGTCCTCTCTGCTGCCGACTGCTGAGACAAGGTGGGAAGGAGGCGAGGGGGGGTGCCACAGCTGCAGGGAGGTGCAAGGGCCACATGAAATAGCCTGGTGGGCCAGATTCGGCTTATGTTTGACACATGTGCTCCAATCCAATGTAGATGCCTACATTGGATGGTTCAAGCAGCTCACCCTCAAAGGAATGAGCTGACAAATACAAGCTTCACATCCATATCTGCTCTTCTGAACACCTTCATTCAGTCATCAGTGATACAAGTATGTACAAAACTTCCCGGCCTTCCTTGACGCGTTTCACCATAACTGGCTTGATGGCATGTGCATAATGATGGGTTGCCCGCAGGCCTTGTATTTGACACGAGCTCTAATCCAATGTAGATGCCTAGGTGCCGGTTCAAGCAGCTCACCATCAAAGGAAGCTGACAAATAGAAGCTTCACATCCATATCTGCGCACAAGTATGTACAAAAATTCCCCGCCTTCCTTGACGCGTTTTACCATAACTGGGTTGCCTGCGGGTCTTGTGTTTGACACATGTGCTCTAATCCAATGTAAATGCCTACATTGCATGGTTCAAGCAGCTCACCATCGAAGGAAGCTGATAGAAGCTTCACATCCAGATCTGCTCTTCTGAACACCTTCATTCAGCCATCAGCAATACAAGTACGTACAAAACTTCCCCGCCCTGCTTGACGTGTTTCGCCATAACTGGCTTGATCGAATGCGCATGGCATATTGATGGGTTGCCCGCAGGCCTTGTGTTTGACACATGTGCTCTAATTCAATGTAGATGCCTACATTGCATGGTTCAAGCAGCTCACCATCGAAGGAAGCTGATAAATAGAAGCTTCACATCCATATCTACTCTTCTGAACACCTTCATTCAGCCATCAGCGATACAAGTACGTACAAAACGTCCCCGCCCTCGACGCGTTTTGCCATAACTGGCTTGGTCGCCCAGTGCATGGCATATTGATGGGTTGTCAACTGTAGATTGATATTCCTATCAGAGGAGATTTATCAGAAAATAAATCGATTTATTGAAGTATGGCCGTAACACATGACTGCCCGTGTTGAGACTACATTTTCCATCGTGCATGCTGGGTATACACTAGATCAGGGGTCTTCAAACTATGGTCCTCCAGTTGTTCGGGAACTACAATTCCCATCATGCCTAGTCCTGTCTGTGAATGTCAGAGTTTTACAATGCCTCATGGGATGTGTAGTAGCGCAACAGCTGAAGGGCCGTAGTTTAAGGGTCCCTGGTCTTCATGGACGGACTCCGAAGCCATCAGTGCAATCCTGAGCAGGGAAACGGCTTGCAGTCAGGTGCTTCAGAGCAGCCGTGGCTCATGGAACACCGGCACGTCAGGCTGTAGTCCTGGCCAGGAGCACATTAAGGTGGCTACAGTGGAGACCCTGCAACGCAATGTAGCCACCCCAAGGGAAGAAACATCGAATAGTCAGTCTTTAAAGAATGGTTACAAAGATGTGAAAGGCTTAAGGAGAAGCTCCCAGCCAGCAATGTAAGTGATCATGTCTGCGTAATATATGGGCTTTGGACATGGGGAGTTTAATAACACTTTCATGTAGTCAGCTGGGAGCTGCTGGTGGTAGAATGGAGTCTCTGCGGCCCCGGAACGCTTTCTGTTCCCAGGTGACAAGATGATCAGTGTGCCGCACTTACAGCCCAGATTTGTAACGGGGAGCTGCACAGCTGGAAGGCTTCCAGCCAACTGCTCCTCTCCCCGGGGACGTGTCTGCTCTAAAGGCCTAACTTATTCTCCCCCTGCGCCAGATCTCCCTGACACGCCGGGGCTCCTTACTGCTGGAGAACAGACACCGCATCACTCAAAAATTGTCTTACTGAAATAAAAATCCAGTCCTTTGGAGAAGGTGGCAAAGTCTTCATTAGAAGAGAATAAATTCCAGGAGGCTAAAGCAACGTAACCAATTGTGGACACTTCACGTACTAGACACACCAAAAAAAACACCATCAATGTACACAGGACACATGCAGAACACTCCGTCCTTCCGCCTCTTTGCCACCAACCTCCCCTGCCACTCCCCAGCAATTCCCAGCTCTCAAATGCTATGTGTATATGCTGTGCTGTGTATATGCAACAGCTGTAAAAGTTGCTGCTGTCAAAAAACATCTGAAACAGTGTTTATAAACAATGTTCAGACAAAAGATAGAGGGATACAACAGAAAATTGTTTCTAAACATTGATCAGCTGGGAGATAGAGAGATACAAAGTAACATTGTTTATAAACATTGGTCAGTCGGGAGATACAAAGTAACATTGTTTATAAACATTGATCAGATAGGAGATAGAGAGATACAAAGTAATGTTGTTTATAAACATTGATCAGACGGGAGATAGAGAGATACAAAGTAACATTGTTTATAAATATTGATCAGACGGGAGATAGAGATACACAAAGTAATGTTGTTTATAAACATTGATCAGACGGGAGATAGAGAGATACATAGTAACGTTGTTTATAAACATTGATCAGACGCGAGATAGAGAGATACAAAGTAACGTTGTTTATAAACATTGATCAGACATGAGATTAAGACCCCGTTCACACTGGGGCGACCTGTCAGGCGACCTGGTCACCTGACAGGTCGCCGTAGGTCGCCTGCCATAGAGAAGCTGTGGACCCGTTCTAATAGGAGCGACACAAGTCGCTCCGACTTAGAAAAAGGGTCCGGAGCTTCTTTGGGGCGACCCGGAGCGACCTGCATTGACTTCAGTGATATGAAGTCCGTGCAGGCCGCACCGAGTTTGCGGTGCGAGCTGCGCAACGCGACCTGTGAGGTCGCCCCGGCAAGTAGCGTCGCCCCAGTGTGAACGGGGTCTAAGTGTCGGTTCACACTGATCCGACCCGACTTCGGGCGACTAATGCCATTGCCCGTGCACCGCGACTTTGGCGCGGCTTGCAACAACTTCACATAATGGAAGTCAATGCAAGTCGCTCCAACTTTGCAAAAAAAAGGTGCAGGAACCTTTTTCTAAGTCGGGCGACTAGAGTCGCTCCTATTAGAACGGTTCCATTGCACAGCATGGACCGCTACTTGTCAGGCGACCAAGTCGCCTGACAAGTCGGAACAGTGTGAACCGGCACAGAGAGATACAAAGTAACATTGTTTATAAACATTGATCAGACAGGAGATAGAGAGATACAAAGTAAAATTGTTTATAAACATTGATCATACAGGAGATAGAGACAAAAAGTAACATTGTTTATAAACAATGTCACACTCTCTCCTTCTGTGGGCATGTTCCCTGTTGGCACGTCAATGCAGAACACCTGATTGGCACCCAATCCTGCCCCTCCTCCCAGTGTACTGCTGTGCAGTAAATTACAAGAGGATGGAATAAATTTGAATTCAGCCATTTATACGTTTTGTGTTGACAATACATTAATTATATTTTAACCTGATAAGCCGGCCACACCCATATATGTTTCAGTATGGCAACAGGCTGTGTTGGCACCTCCAGCTCTGTGACTATGTTGTCACCAACAGCTCCGGGTCACAGCGATCACATGACCAGGAAGCCCATGTAATACCTCTGAAGTTGTGATCACTTAAAGGGCCGCCTCCCATCAGTGGGGAGGGGTTACCAAACACACAACCACTTTTATTTGTGTCCCTAAAAATGTGGTTAAAGGCAAACTTTTTATTGCTACTAAGTGTAGCCTAGAGCACCTCTTCATTTTCCTTCTTTCCACTTCCACTCAATGACGGCCACTTTCCTGAATTTATAAAACTTTATGTGGCCTCGATCTGCATTCCTTTCCCCGGGTGACACTAACCCTTTTAATGAGACTGCAGTTGTCACCCGGGCGTACTGATCCACACCATTAACTACATTTCCAAGCTGGAGAAACTTCATAAATAGTAACCCCCCCACCCTATATACAGAAGATGACACTTGAAAAATTAGTTCGTTTGACACCTTACATATGCAATTGACTGTGAATACATAAATTTGGAAGTCAGTGAACAGACATGCAGAGAGGTAGGAATGTAAAAGCCTTTATTTTATATATTAAATTATGTTATTGAAAAATATATATATATTTTTTTGCAGTTTCACTATAGGGGGTGATGGCAAAGCACATCAATGTTTTCATTTGTATCCATTATTTCCATGTTAAATATCTGCCTTGAGTCTCTTGAAGCAGTTGGAGGTTGTACTAGAAGGGAGAGAGTTGTACTGGAGGAAGGAGAGCTGTATTGAGGGAGCTGTACTGGAGGGGGAGAGAGCTGCACTGGAGGGGGAGAGAGCTGTACTGGAGGGGGAGAGAGCTGCACTGGAGAAGGGGGAGCGGCACTGGAGAAGGGGGAGCGGCACTGGAGAAGGGGGAGCGGCACTGGATGGGGGAGAGCTGTACTGGAGTGGGAAGAGCTGTACTGGAGTGGGAAGAGCTGTACTGGGGGAGCCAGCTGTACTGGGGGGGGGGGAGCTGTATTGGAAGAGAGAGAGCTGTACTGGAGGGGGAGGGGAGCTGTACTGGAGGACTGGAAGGGGAGAGCTGTACTGGAGGGGGGATAGCTGTACTGGAGGATGGAGAACTGTACTGGAGGGGGAGAACTGTACTGGGTGGGGACAGTTGTACTGTGGAGGGAGAGTTGCTCTGGGGTAGCTCTACTGGAGTAGGGAGAGCTGTACTGCGGGGAGAGAGCTGTACTGGAGGGAAGAGATCTGTACTGGAGGGAAGAGATCTGTACTGGAGGGGGGGAGAGAGCTCTGTACTGGAGGGGGAGAGAGCTCTACTGGAGGGGGAGAGAGCTCTACTGGAGGGGGAGAGAGCTCTACTGGAGGGGGAGAGAGCTCTACTGGGGGGGGGGGGGAGAGCTGTACTGGGGGGGGGAGAGCTGTACTGGAGGGGGAGAGAGCTGTACTGGAGGGGGAGAGAGCTGTACTGGAGGGGGAGAGAGCTGTACTGGAGGGGGAGAGAGCTGTACTGGAGGGGGGGGGAGAGAGCTGTACTGGGGGGGAGAGAGCTGTACTGGGGGGGGGAGAGCTGTACTGGAGGGGGAGAGAGCTGTACTGGAGGGGGAGAGAGCTGTACCGGATAGAGAAGAGCTGTAATGGGGGGGGAGATGTACCGGATAGCGAAGAGCTGTAATGGGGGGAGGGGATGAGCTGTAATGGGAGAGCTGTACTTAAGGGGGGAGAGCTGTACTGTGGAGGAAGAGCTGCTCTGGGGGTAGCTGTACTGGAGGGGAGATAGCTGTACTGGAGGAAAGAGAGCTGTATTGGGGGAGTTGTAGTAGATGGGAGAGAGCTTCACTGGAGGGGAGGAGCGCTGTACTGGAGGAAAGACAGCTGTACTGGAGGGGGAGAGAGCTGTACTGGAGGGGGGAGAGAGCTGTACTGGAGGGGGAGAGAGCTGTACTGGAGGGGGGGAGCTGTACTGGGGGGGGGGGGAGCTGTACTGGGGGGGGGGAGAGAGCTGTACTGGGGGGGGAGAGCTGTACTGGAGGGGGAGAGAGCTGTACTGGAGGGGGAGAGAGCTGTACCGGATAGAGAAGAGCTGTAATGGGGGGGGGAAATGTACCGGATAGCGAAGAGGTGTAATGGGGGGAGGGGATGAGCTGTACTTAAGGGGGAGAGCTGTACTGTGGAGGAAGAGCTGCTCTGGGGGTAGCTGTACTGGAGGGGAGATAGCTGTACTGGAGGAAAGAGAGCTGTATTGGGAGAGTTGTAGTAGATGGGAGAGAGCTTCACTGGAGGGGAGGAGCGCTGTCCTGGAGGGGGGGGGGACTGTACTGGAAGGAGTAGAGCTGCAATAGAGGGGGGAGGGCTGTACTGGGAGAACTGTACTGGATAGAGGAGAGATGTACTGGGTGGGGACAGGTGTACTGTGGAGGAAGAACTGCCCTGGGGGTAGCTGTACTGGAGGGGGGATAGCTGTAATGGGGGAGAGAGCTGTACTGGAGGGGGGGGAGCTGTACTGGAAGGAGAAGAGCTGCAATAGAGGGGGAGAGGTGTACTGAAGGAAGGAGAGCTGTACTGGAGGGGGAGAACTGTACTGGGTGGGGACAGTTGTACTGGGGAGGGAGAGCTGCTCTGGGAGTAGCTGTACTGGAGGGGGAGAACTGTACTGGGTGGGGACAGTTGTACTGGGGAGGGAGAGCTGCTCTGGGAGTAGCTGTACTGGAGGGGGAGAACTGTACTGGGTGGGGACAGTTGTACTGGGGAGGGAGAGCTGTACTGGAGGGGGACAGTTGTACTGTGGAGGAAGAGCTGCCCTGGGGGTAGCTGTACTGGAGGGGGGATAGCTGTAATGGGGGAGAGAGCTGTACTGGAGGGGGGGGAGCTGTACTGGAAGGAGAAGAGCTGCAATAGAGGGGGAGAGGTGTACTGAAGGAAGGAGAGCTGTACTGGAGGGGGAGAACTGTACTGGGTGGGGACAGTTGTACTGGGGAGGGAGAGCTGTACTGGAGGGGGGAGAGCTGTACTGGAGGGGGACAGTTGTACTGTGGAGGAAGAGCTGCCCTGGGGGTAGCTGTACTGGAGGGAGATAGCTGTAATGGGGGAGAGAGCTGTACTGAAGGGGGGGGGGGAACTGTACTGGAGGGGGAAGCTGTACTGGAAGGAGAAGAGCTGCAATAGAGGGGGAGAGGTGTACTGGAGGAAGGAGAGCTGTACTGTAATTGTAACTGAACCTGGGCAGAACAAAAAAAAAAAAAAAAAGGCCCCCCCTGCGCTGCCAGACAGGACTGTGCTGTGTCGCAGAGCTGTGCAATTCTCAGGACTGGATGGAAAAAAATATCCATCAGCCCCCAGATATGTATTTAACCTGTGCGTATTTATCTGTCTGCCAGTTCAGCTTTAAAGGCTTACTAATCATTTTCCACTGGAACGTACCTTTAAAATGTGCAATATTATAATTATCCAACTGTAAAAAAAAAAAAAAACAGTGATGGAAACTGGTGAGAAAATATCCATCGATGGAATGAGCGGGATCCTTCTCAGGATTGAGGAAAGGTGTTTAGCAGCTCTCTGTGTGTTTTGTTTTCCTCTAATGATAATGTTCCTGTAATCCTCTTGTGTCTACAGCTTGGCACAGCTTTCACTAATAATCCTCAGTTTGCTTTGCAAACTATCATTAAGTTATTAACTTTCCTTTAACAATCTGGAAAAAAAAAACGAGAGAAAAAAAAATTGAAAATTACTTCCAGGTATTAATTACCTCTCACAGAGATCGCAATACACTCCCCGCCAATGTATTCATCGGATTTTCTCTCCAGAAGGAAGGCACCATCTTTGTTCAGGCATCATCCAGGACCATCTTCTACTTCCTGGACTGAGATGCCGGCTCACAGATGAGACAGTCATGTAAATCCTGGTGTCTGCGCAGTTCTCGGCTGTGTTCACAAATGTCAGATCAGCCTCTCACCTTGTGACTTGTTACAAAGTTGAAGTCTGATCACTGGGGGGGAGGGGAGACTAAGGAAATGCTTCCTCCAGCCTGCAGCAGACGGATGACATCATCTCAGCCCAGGCAAAATCACTGACTGGAGATAAAGGATGTATTGCTAGGCCTTTATCATTTCTCTAGCATTCCAATAAAACACATTGACATGCGTTCAGGGCTGGGTCAAGGGGTGGGCTGGAGGGGACAGCTGCCGTGGGCGCAATGATTTATTGCAGGGATTTGGGTGCCATGACTCTAACCCTAAGGGACTGGGGGGGCGCAATTTGGCATCTTTGCCCTGGATGACCTTGTCCCGGCACTGCGTGCGTTAGTGTGTTTCAGTGCCATTCATTGACAATGGCACAACAACACCTAACCCATGGCACCGCCAATATAGATGAGTTGCAGTGCACCACAATGCGCAGTAATGTACCGCCGTGCATTATAGTGCGGCGCATTGGAAAAAAAAAAGTCCATGTCCAATTTCCATAAATGGGCTGCCTTAAAACAATATTTAATGACAAAACACATCCTTACCTACATTTTTGGTCCCGGGACACGGCTAACGTGATACGTGATGGACATTTAATTTTCCCACTTTCTGGATGGGCATGCCCAAAATACTCCCACTTTAAGGGTTGGTCTAACCCTGACCCCACCTCCGAATATGCAGGGACCATCCATCACAGACACATTCAAGTCCAACCTCTGAATATGCAGGCACCACCCATCACAGACACATTCAAGTCCAACCTCTGAATATGCAGGCACCACCCATCACAGACACATTCAAGTCCAACCTCTGAATATGCAGGCACCACCCATCACAGACACATTCAAGTTCTCCCAGTATGCTGGCACCACCCATCGTGCACAATTTCGAGTTTATTCTGCCTAGACTGCCACGCTTTAGGAGTTCATCCTATCGAGTCACCACCTCTAAATATGCATGGACCACCCATCATGGACACATTCAAGTTTGGCCAATATGCTGGCACCACCCATTATGCAAAATTTGTTCCTCCAAGACTGCCACACTTTAGGAGTTCATTCCTACCAAGACCCCACCTCTAAATATGTAGGGACCACCCATCACGCACACTTGATGGAGTTCAACAAACCCAGACCCTACCTCTAAATATGCCACCCATCAAGCACACTTTTGAGTTCATCCTGCCGAGACCCCACCTCTGAATATGCCGGGACCACCCATCACAAACACTTTACAAGTTCATCCCGCCCAGACCCCACCTCTAAATATGTGGGGACCACCCATCACGCACACTTGATGGAGTTCATCAAACCCAGACCCTACCTCTAAATATGCCACCCATCAAGCACACTTTTGAGTTCATCCTGCCGAGACCCCACCTCTGAATATGCCGGGACCACCCATCACAAACACTTTACAGGTTCATCCCGCCCAAACCCCACCTCTAAATATGTAGGGACCACCCATCACGCACACTTTACACGTTCACCCCACCTAGACCCCCACCTCTAAATATGCTGGGACAACCCACCACACACACTTTTAAGTTTATTCCCAACTTTTAATTTGCTGGAACCACCCATCGCACACACACTTTTGAGTTTGTCCTGTCAAACCCCACCAATAAATATGCAGGGACCACCCATCATCTAGACTTTATGAGTTCATAGTACTACCCAGACCTTACCTCAAAATATGCAGGGACCACCCCTCACACACACTTTATGAGTTCACCCTACCTCTAAATATGACAGGACCACCCATCATGTATACTTTTTGAGTTCATCCAACCCAGACCACACCTCTAAATATGCTGGCACCACCCATCACGCTCATTTTTACGAGCTCCTTCTGCCTAGGCCCCAACCTTTAAACATTTAGGGACCACACACCATGCACACTTTCAAAGTACATCCTGCCCAGACCCCACCTCTAAATATGCTGGCACCACCCATTACAAACACTTTAGGAGTTCATGCTACCCAGACTTCACCTCTACATATGCTGGGACCACCCATAACACCCACTTTACAGGCTCGTTCTGCCCAGACCCCAACCTTTAAACATTCAGGGACCACCCATCATGCACACTTTAAAGTACATCCTGCCCAGACTTCACCTCTAAATATGCAGAGACCACCCATCATGAATACTTTACAAGTTTGTCCTACCTAGACCCAAACTCTATAGATATGAAGGGACCGCCCATCACACATTTTAAAGGATTTGCCCCACCTAGACCCCATCCCTGAACATGTAGGGACCAGACCCAACGCCCAAAGGTAATGGCTTTTTATGTTACGGTGCATGTGCCGTAACCCAAATAAGGTTGATGCTGTGGACTCAGGACGCAGCATCAGCAGAACAGATCGCATTGATGGGGGACTGTCCCAGGGCAGTTCCCATGTATGCAGAGGATTTTGGGGGGCGCAGGTGGGTCCACTCAGGTCCGCACTCACCGTATGAGCAGAGCCCTCCAGCATTCACTGTTCCCCTGGTGCCCAGGGCTGTGGCTTGTGTGTTGACCCGGTCTTCTTTCTGGGTCTTCGACCTCCTGTCCTGATTGGCCAGTGTGGGAAACCAGAAGCCGATGGTGATTGTTGATTCACTGGTATCAGAGGGTGGGGGGGTTCGGGGTGCAGAGGACAACATGAAACAGGCCAATTGGGGCCTCGGGCTCTGGTCATGTGCTTGTGAGGGGGTGAAGGACCTGGTGGAGACCTGTTGGTCTGGCGCCCCGCACAGTGCGGATTGTGTGGGATGGGGGGCAGTGTGTATGCATAATGCATGTGCTTCTAACTCAATGCACTGAAATAGTTGAGTGTCAAACCAGCCTTAAAGCGGAGTTCCGGGCACAGAAATAATTTTTCAACAAACATACCCCCGGGACAGTCAGGGCTAGTACATTCCACAATGGCTAGCCTCTGATCTGTCCCGGTTCGCACTTACCTTTTAGAAGAAATACTTACTTATAAAATTTCTTCCACAGCGTTTCCATCTCTCTTGTGGGCAGCTGAAGCCGGCGCGGTCCTCTTCGGCGTCTTCTTCCGCGTCTTCTTCTCCCAGAATGCGCCTGCACCGGCCCCTCTCGTCACTTCCGGTGCGGCGCCGCATTCCTCCACAGCTTCTGGGCATGCCCAGAAGCTGTTTAGCAGGGGAATGCGGCGTCGCCCGGAAGTGACGAGCGGGGCCGGTGCCGTTGCATTGATTCCTGGGAGCGATGACGTTCAGCTCCCAGGAATCACTGCAAGCCAGGAAGTGTCGGCGGAGCCGCGGCGCTGAGGGAGGAAGTGAAGACTAGGTGAGTATATTCGATCTTCAATTACAAGGTGAGTAAATAAAAAAAAAAAACCTAACTATCCAATTCCTTTTCAGGTGAAGGGGAACAAGCGGACGGGCACAAAAAAAAAAAATATCGATTTTGTGCCCGGAACTCCGCTTTAATGGTAAAAATTTTTTTTATAACTGTTGTTGTATATTGTGACATGTCAGGAATGTATTCACCTCTATAAAATATGTGCAGGCTGTATATTACACTCTACTTTCCCTTTAAGCAGCTCCTTCGATGTGAATTTCGATGCAGCTGCAGAACGAGGTCCCCTATGACGATGGTCAAACCATCAAGATTATGTTGCTAACTCCGACTTTGGCCAAGTCCATAAAAAAACACTCATTTAACAACGGATCGAAGTTGCCGTATAAATCGGAAGGCAGGTGACTTTCCTGAGGGCACCGTAATTCCTGTTAAAGGAGAGTAAGGAGATTGCAGTCTCCATTTTCTATCACTCGGACAAGTTCCTGCATAATGACACCGAAATCCCTGCAGGGCACGGCGCCTATAGCAGCCCTTTTTACTTGTTTCTACCAACACATAATTTCCCGCTAATGCCAGACACCCCAGTCCCTGGTTTCCAAGAAAATTCAAAGCTATTTAAACATGTTCTGTATACAGACTTATTACAAAGCAGAATGCTGGGTAATTGTAAAAAAAAGTAGTACAAAATCACTTCCTAAACTCTCTACTTATTATCTTTGCAACTCCATTGCAATTCAGAGTGAATGTGAGAAATGAGTTGGTCAATCGGGACTCTAGTGCACCACAACACTAACATGTTTCAGGCAATGGGAGCCAGAGAGAAGGTGTTTAAGCATACAGTTGCAGGATTCAGACACAGGGCTGATGAGTCTCACCATGCCGCCAAATAACAGTGCTCATAGACTCAGGGCTGCTTCACAGGAAGGAGGAAAAAGGGTCACATGCTCCTACATGCCCATGATTAGCAGATATATCCAAAGATGTCAACCATCCCGACGTTTTCAGAGACAGTCTTGCATCTTGGCACTCTGTCATGCCGCTGCTGTGTCTGGGGGCATGTCCTGGGTTTGGCATGTATATCCATAGATGCCAACTGTCCTAAGATTTTCTGGGACAGTACTGCATCTTGGCACTCTGTCATGCCACTACTGTGTCTGGGGACATGTCCTGGGATTGGCAGGTATATCCATAAAAGCCAACCGCCCTAACGATTTCTGGGACAGTCCCACGTCTTGGTGCTCTGTCATGCCACTACGATGTCTGGGAACTTGTCCTTGGATTGGCAGGTATATCCATAGATGCCAACTGTCCCAAGTTTTTCTGGGACAGTCCTGCATCTTGGTGCTCTGTAATGCCACTGCTGTGTCTGGGGGCATGTCCTGGGATTGGCATGTATATCCATAGATGCCAACTGTCCCAAGGTTTTCTGGGACAGTCCTGCATCTTGTTGCTCTGTCATGCCCCTACTGTGTCTGGGGACATGTCCTGGGATTGGCAGGTATATCCATAGATGCCAATCGCCCTAACGTTTTCTGGGACAGTCCCACATCTTGGTGCTCTGTGATGCCACTACGGTGTCTGGGGACATGTCCTGGGATTGGCAGGTATTTCCATAGATGCCAACCACCCTAACATTTTCTGGGACAGTCCCGCATCTTGGTGCTCTATTATGTCACTGCTTTGGCTGGGGGCATGTCCTGGGATTGGCAGGTATATCCATAGATACCAAATTGCCAACTGTCCCAAGATTTTCTGGGACAGTCCCGCATCTTGGCACTCTGTCATGCCGCTGCTGTGTCTGGGGGCATGTCCTGGGATTGGCAGGAATATCCATAGATGCCAACCACCCTAACCTTTTCTGGGACAGTCCTGGATGTTGGCACTCAGTCATGTTCTGGGATAGGCACGTATATCCATAGATGCCAACTGTCCCAACATTTTCTGGGACAGTCTTGCATCTTGGCTCTCTGTCATGCTGTTGCTGTGTCTGGGGGCATGTCCTGGGATTGGGAGGTATATCCATAGATGCCAACCATTCTGACATTTTTTGGACAGTCCCACATTCTGGCTACCTGTCATGCCGCTGCAGTGTCTGGGGGCATGTCCTGGGATCACAGCACCAACCTTGTTTTAATTACTGCACATCATGTGCAGTACCTCAAAAAAAGCATTAATCGTGGACATCGAGGTGGTGAGTTAGCCACCCCTGGTCCACATATTTAGAGGGTTAGCGTTGGCAAGACCAAATCCAAAAAGAAGGTGAGATGGGTGGTCCCCGCTTATTTAGGAGGTGTGGTATGGATGAAACCAAGCCATAATGCTTGACAATACTACTGGAATACTGCCTAAACTTTGTATTATCTTTGGAACCCCATTGCAATTCAGAGCAAATGTGAGAAATTATCAGTCAGTGGGGACTCTAGTTCATCACAATGCTAACAAACATGTTTCAGGCACTTGGAACCAGAGGGGAGATGTTTAGACATACAGGTCCCTCTCAAAAATTAGCATATTGTGATAAAGTTCATTATTTTCTGTAATGTACTGATAAACATTAGACTTTCATATATTTTAGATTCATTACACACAACTGAAGTAGTGCAAACCTTTTATTGTTTTAATATTGATGATTTTGGCATACAGCTCATGAAAAAACAAAATTCCTATCTCAAAAAATTAGCATATCATGAAAAGGTTCTCTAAACGAGCTATTAACCTAATCATCTGAATCAACTAATTAACTCTAAATTCCTGCAAAAGATTCCTGAGGCTTTTAAAAACTTCCAGCCTGGTTCATTACTCAAAACCACAATCATGGGTAAGACTGCCGACCTGACTGCTGTCCAGAAGGCCATCATTGACACCCTCAAGCAAGAGGGTAAGACACAGAAAGAAATTTGTGAACGAATAGGCTGTTCCCAGAGTGCTGTATCAAGGCACCTCAGTGGGAAGTCTGTGGGAAGGAAAAAGTGTGGCAGAAAACGCTGCACAACGAGAAGAGGTGACCGGACCCTGAGAAAGATTGTGGAGAAGGACCGATTCCAGACCTTGGGGGACCTGCGGAAGCAGTGGACTGAGTCTGGAGTAGAAACATCTAGAGCCACCGTGTGCAGGAAATGGCTACAGGTGCCGCATTCCCCAGGTCAAGCCACTTTTGAAGCAGAAACAGCGGCAGAAGCGCCTGACCTGGGCTACAGAGAAGCAGCACTGGACTGTTGCTCAGTGGTCCAAAGTACTTTTTTCGGATGAAAGCAAATATTGCATGTCATTCGGAAATCAAGGTGCCAGAGTCTGGAGGAAGACTGGGGAGAGGGAAATGCCAAAATGCCTGAAGTCCAGTGTCAAGTACCCACAGTCAGTGATGGTCTGGGGTGCCATATCAGCTGCTGGTGTTGGTCCACTGTGTTTTATCAAGGGCAGGGTCAATGCAGCTAGCTATCAGGAGATTTTGGAGCACTGCATGCTTCCATCGGCTGAAAAGCTTTATGGAGATGAAGATTTCATTTTTCAGCACGACCTGGCACCTGCTCACAGTGCCAAAACCACTGGTAAATGGTTTACTGACCATGGTATTACTGTGCTCAATTGGCCTACCAACTCTCCTGACCTGAACCCCATAGAGAATCTGAGAGATATTGTGAAGAGAAAGTTGAGAGACGCAAGACCCAACACTCTGGATGAGCTCAAGGCCGCTATCGAAGCATCCTGGGCCTCCATAACACCTCAGCAGTGCCACAGGCTGATTGCCTCCATGCCACACCGCATTGAAGCAGTCATTTCTGCAAAAGGATTCCCGACCAAGTATTGAGTGCATAACTGAACATAATTATTTGAAGGTTGACTTTTTTTGTATTAAAAACACTTTTCTTTCATTGGTTGGATGAAATATGCTAATTTTTTGAGATAGGAATTTTGGTTTTTCATGAGCTGTATGCCAAAATCATCAATATTAAAACAATAAAAGGCTTGCACTACTTCAGTTGTGTGTAATGAATCTAAAATATATGAAAGTCTAATGTTTATCAGTACATTACAGAAAATAATCAACTTTATCACAATATGCTAATTTTTTTAGAGGGACCTGTATAACCGCTGCAGAACCTCAGGGGTATGATGACACAGGGCTTGGACGTCTCACTGTGCCCCCACATTACTGTGCTCTAGGACTCAGGGATGGAGGGAATAGAGTCACACGCTTCCACATCTCCATGATTAGCAGGTATATCAATAGATGGCAACAGTCCCCTCATCTTGGCTCTCTGTCATGTCAATGCTGTCCTGGGCCATGTCTAGGGATCACAGCATCAACCTTATTTGAGGTATTGAACATGTACCGATAATTCAAGAATGCTTTCATAACCAGGATCAAGGCAGTGAGTTGGAGGTCCCTGGCCAACATATTTAGTGGAGAGGCGTGGGCAGGACTAACTCCATAGTGGACATGATGGGCGACCCCCACATATTTAGAGGTGGGGAATGGATGGGACCAACCCATAAAGTGCTTAACTGGAAAGTGGGCAGGCAAAATGTACACTAGGGGAAAGGTTAGGTATCCCTATCTAGGACCATAACAATGGTGAGTATGGGTACGTCCAATGGCTTTAACAGGCAGGAAGGTGACTAAAAGCAACCGGGGGGGGGGACAATTCAGGTTCATTTTTAGTTTGGCTTTGCAGCTTTTCATTTTTTTGCAAGTGTGCTTTAACAGGGCCCAACAAAAACGGACAAAACCGCATGAATGTCTGCAAAATCCTCCCTCGTCTTGCAGTACCTTCTCCCTATGAGTGATGAATCTTGGACGACGTGCAGCATAGGTGTCAGGAAAACACATTCTCATCTAAAGGCTGCTCTGCGAGAATTGCAGTACAGGAAAAAAAAAAAAGCTGAATCCAACGTTTCAGCCAGCTGAATAGACGCCAGTCAGGAAAAATTGGCCACCTTCATCCCCGTGCTGTGCTGGAACCCTAGCAGTAGTGAGTCTAAACAAAGTGAGAGAATCCAATTTAGCTGTCTCACCACCAGTGGGATCAATTCAGGACACATGGCTTGAAGATGATCAATGAACTCAGAGTGTGTGTTTGTATATACACAAAACATTTATCATTTATATTATTATTAATTAGTACATTAGTACTTATATATTAACATTTATATAGAATTATTTATTTACTATAATGATATTTGTCTAACTTTATTAATTCATATATTATAAAGTATCGTTTTTTTTTTATATGTTGTATATTTTTTTCTTTATATATTATTTTATATACTTATCCCATACTTATAATTTTCTTTAATTTACTACACTGACCATCCTGAATACTGCTCAGTGACTGCCCTGCCATTACATACTGCTTGCTGCCAGCCCTGCCACTACATTCTGCTCGACCTGCCATTACATATTGCTCGCCCTGCCACTACATACTGCTCCCCGCCTGCTCCGCCACTACATACTGCTCACTGATGGCCCTGCCACTACATACTGCTCCCCGCCTGCTCCGCCACTACATACTGCTCACTGATGGCCCTGCCACTACATACTGCTCACTGACGGCCGTGCCACTACATACTGCTCACTGCCCACCCTGCCACTACATACTGCTCACTGCCCACCCTGCCACTACATGCTGTTCACCGACCAACCTACAGCTACATGCTGCTCACCGACCAACCTACAACTACATATTGCTCACCGCCCGCCCTGCCACTATATGCTGCTCTCTGCTCGCCCTGCCACTAAATGCTGCTCTCTGCTCGCCCTGCCACTACATACTGCTCTCTGCTCGCCCTGCCACTACATACTACTCACTGACCACCTGGCCACTACATACTACTCACTGACCACCCGGCCACTACATACTACTCACTGACCACCCGGCCACTACATACTGCTCATTGACCTACCTATCACTGCATACTGCTCACCGACCGCCCTACCACTACATACTGCTCACTGACCACCCTACCACTACATACTACTCACTGACCACCCGGCCACTACATACTGCTCATTGACCTACCTATCACTGCATACTGCTCACCGACCGCCCTACCACTACATACTGCTCACTGACCACCCGGCCACTACAGACTGCTCATCCCCCGTCCTGCCACTACATACTGCTCATTAACTGCCCTGCCACTACATACTGCTCACTGACCACCCGGCCACTACATACTGCTCACTGCCCACCCGGCCACTACATACTGCTCACTGCCCACCCGGCCACTACATACTGCTCACCGACAACCCGGCCACTACATACTGCTCACCGACCACCCGGCCACTACATACTGCTCACCGACCACCCGGCCACTACATACTGCTCACCGACCACCCGGCCACTACATACTGCTCACCGACCACCCGGCCACTACATACTGCTCACTAATTGCCCTGCCACTACATACTGCTCACTGACCACCCTACCACTACATACTGCTCACTAATTGCCCTGCCACTACATACTGCTCACTGACCACCCTACCACTACATGCTGCTCTCTGCTCGCCCTGCCACTATATGCTGCTCTCTGCTCACCCTGCCACTACATGCTGCTCTCTGCTCGCCCTGCCACTATATGCTGCTCTCTGCTCACCCTGCCACTAAATGCTGCTCTCTGCTCGCCCTGCCACTAAATGCTGCTCTCTGCTCGCCCTGCCACTAAATGCTGCTCTCTGCTCGCCCTGCCACTAAATGCTGCTCACCCTGCCACTACATACTGCTCACTGACCACCCTACCACTACATACTACTCACTGACCACCCGGCCACTACATACTGCTCATTGACCTACCTATCACTGCTTACTGCTCACCGACCGCCCTACCACTACATACTGCTCACTGACCACCCGGCCACTACAGACTGCTCACTGCCCACCCTGCCACTACATACTGCTCACTGCCCACCCTGCCACTACATACTGCTCACCGACCACCCGGCCACTACATACTGCTCACCGACCACCCGGCCACTACATACTGCTCACCGACCACCCGGCCACTACATACTGCTCACCGACCACCCGGCCACTACATACTGCTCACCGACCACCCGGCCACTACATACTGCTCACCGACCACCCGGCCACTACATACTGCTCACTGACCTACCTACCACTACATACTGCTCACCGACCGCGCTACCACTACATATTTCTCACCGACCGCCCTACCACTATATACTGCTCACTGACCACCCAGCCACTACATACTGCTTACTGACCTTCCTGCCACAACATACTGTTCACTGAACACCCTACACTTTCCTACTGCTACACATCCTACACTCCACCGCTCTGCACTGCTATTTCTTATTGCCCTGCCATTCCCTGCCCTGCATACAGCTCAGTGTACTTCTCTATGCACTGCTCTGCATTGACATTACAGTTACACCCAGCAGGGCAAGGGAGGTGGGCCCTGTCATGTAGGCTGTACAGGCCTTATGACTTCTAAAGGTGGCCCTGATCAGAGATAAGGGTACAAAGTGTAAAAAGTCGATTTAAAAAATGTGATGCAGCTTACCTCCATTCCAATGCTGGGTCTCCTCTCTAGTACACAGCTACCAACACTTCTAGGCTTGACCTTGAGTGCCGTGGACAATCAAAAGAGGTTGCCTGCCTTTAGATGGTGAAGTGGCCCAGCAACTTGTCTTCTTTTGTCTAAGTTTACACATTTAGAATACTCCAAGCCAAGCTGGCCCAGACAAACTATTTAGAGTGAAAGTAAATGGCTTTAAGGCTAAAACCTTTTGGCTGTCACATAAATCCGGACGTGACTTGTTCTCTTTAAACTGCAGGTCTAGTCAATTCCCAGCTACAAGAAGAAGCTGCACACACATTGCATGATGGGGAAAAGCAAATTAAATCATCTGCATAAATTGATGCTGACACATTCCCTACCCCCACCCCTGCACATGTATGCGCGCTCTCAAGTGCGGCATTTACATATAAATTAAAAAGCAATGGTGCATTTGTGTCAGGATCCTGTGCATGTCCTCTCGCTGTGACATATGGGAGGAAGACCCATGCAAGCACATTTCCTTACAATGTACACTTTCCATACAAAGGCCACTGTGACACAGACCCACTATACAGTATCTAGAAATAAAATCCAGGCACACACACTTTCATTTTAATGTATTCTGCAATAGCCACAAAGGATATAAATCCCCTTTGTGTGCACTAGGTGCCTTTGCAAACCGGGATATTACCTTGAAAAAAGTAGAAGTGGCATCATCACTGTGCTATACGCAGCCTGCACAGGGAGCAGAGCTGTGGGAGGGACAGTGCAGGCTCCACCTACTACAGAAAACTACAGGAGGGGGCGGAGACAAGACCAGTCACCCTGCACAAGGAGTGAAGGTAGCAGGGACAGGTCTAGCTATTACTGGTTTCTAATAAAGCAGCGGGTGCTTGCACCCACCACGTCCCCATGAATCAGTGACATCACGGCACATTGCTTTACATGATCAGGATTTCCAATCCATGTAAGAAAAGGGGCGGGGATAGCAGTGACATCACTGCCCAAATACTGCTACTTGCCATATTTGGGTAATGATGTTACCACTATCCCCGCCCCTTCCCTGATATAACTCATGTCAGCTCAGGGAGGTGTCATTCTGCTAGTGGGACATTTTTATTTTTGGGGATTGTTTTTTTTTTTTAATATAAAGGACTTGTCAAACGTTTGGGTGTCTTAATCTCAAAGTTACATATTTTTTTGTGAATAAGTAGGGGTACTATGTACCCCATACCCATTCACATAGGGGGCAGTATCTTATTATGAAAAGGAACTTCCAGATACCAATAAGCCTTCACCCGTAGACCCTCACAACCACCAGCCAAGGTTCTGGGGAAAAAGCTTTTGTCCTCATCAACATGGCCTAGTCCCCCCCATGTTAAGGGCATATGCCTGGTGTCCTCACCATGTGGGGGTACCTGGCCATGTTGAGGAGGACAAGGGCCTCTTCCTCACAACCCTGGAAGGTTGTGGGGGGTCAATGGGTGGGGGCTGTTCTTTTGTTCTGTTTTTTTTTAAAGATGCTGGCAATGAAATGTAATTTGCCAACAATTTAGAACACTTATAACAGCTTTAACCCTTCTGATATGGCTGTAAAAATATTGGGACGCCTGTCTTTACACGCAAAAACTTTAATAGCATTTCGGTCTTAGTCCGTAGGGTTCAATATTGAGTTGGCCTACCCTTTGACACTATAACAGCTTCAACTCTTCTGGGAAGGCTGTCCACGAGGTTTAAGAGTGTGTCTATGGGAATGTTTGACTATTCTTCCAGAAGCGCGTTTGTCAGGCACTGATGTTGGACAAGAAGGCTAGGCTGGAAGTTTCCGCTTTAATTCATCCCAAAGGTGTTCTATCGGGTTAAGATCAGGACTGTGCAGGCCAGTAAAGTTCCTCCTCCCCAAACTCGCTCATCCATGTCTTTATGGACCATGCTTTGTGCACTGGTCCAAAATATTTGGTGGAGGGGGATTATGGTGTGGAATTCTTTTTTAGGGGTTGGGCTTGGCCCCTTAGTTCCAGTGAAGGGAACTCTTAAGGCATCAGCATGCCAAGACATTTTGGACAATTTAATGCTCCCAACTTTATGGGAACAGTTTGGGGATGGCCCCTTCCTGTTCCAACATGATTGCGCACCATTGCAGAAAGCAAGGCCCATAAAGACATGAATGAGCGAGTTTGGGGTGGAGGAACTTGACTGGCCTGCACAGAGTCCTAACCTCAACCTGATAGAACACCTGTGGGATGAATTTGAGTGGAGACTGTGAGCCAGGCCTTCTTGCCCAACAGCAGTGCCTGACCTCACAAATGCGCTTCTGGAAGAATGGTCAAACATTCCCATAGACACACTCCTAAACTTTATGGACAGCCTTCCCAGAAGAGTTGAAGCTGTTATAGCTGCAAAGGGTGGGCCAACTCAATATTGAACCCTACGGACTAAGACTGCGACGCCATTAAAGTTCATGTGTGTGTAAAGGCAGGCATCCCAATACTTTTGACAATCTAATGTATATGAAATGGAGTAGATACAATAAGTAACATTTTTACTCTGTATCTCTCCATCTTACCATCTACACAAACATTGTTTGTTTTTGGCCATGTAAGCCAACATGCCGGTGATGGCAGCGGTTGCTAGGGACACAGTAAGTGCCAGCACCCGCTGCCTTCCTAGGAACCAGTAAGAGCGGGAAGCTGCCATATATAGAGGTTGTTGAAATACCTTTTCTATATAGGATGCTCGGCTCCCACCCAAGAGGCAAACATTCAGATGTTTGTCCGAACAGCCACGGTTTGGTACAAACCATTGGCTTATCCCCAACATGCTGAATTCCCCCAATTATACAAGGATATGCACACATATCAGTCTAGGGCAGTGATGTCGAACCTTGGCACCCCAGAGGTTTTGGGACTACATTTCCCATGAAGCTCATGCCCTCTGCAGTGTAGCGGAGCATCATGGGAAATGTAATTCCAAAGGATCTGGTGTGCCAAAGTTCGATATAACTGGTCTAGGAAGTCTCGGATTTGCTGGATATTACAGACACAGAAGTTTGGACTTTTTCTACATAGTTACCGGCAGAGAATTTATGCCTTTATTACTATTTATGAACTTCAGTTTATCATATTAATAATACAATCATGTTATTCCTATGCTACTATGTTAAGTAACCAAGCTCAGCGGGACGCCAACCACAAGTTATTGATTTTAGATGCTTTTATTAATAATTAACGGCTAATAAAGCTACTTGTATATTTTTACAATATGCAGGGAATCCACTGAGCGTTTAGTTTAAATCAGCTAATTGCATTTCAGGTGCTTCAAAACAAAAAAGGTGTGCAAATTCTTACCGTTTTTTGTTCCGTAGAAAGTAGCCACAACCTAAGAAGATGTCTTCTGGCAGTGGTCTCTGCAGAGGTTCACCACTGCTCCTGTGAACTCTTCAATCAGCAGTGAACAAGAGCTTTGCTGAATAAAGAGATCTAGCTCTGACTCAGCAGGAGAGGGGAGTGGAGAGTAAGACTTCTGCAGAGAGACCACTGCTTCTTCACAGAGACCAAGAGTCCTTCTCTGCTGGCAGGGAATAGGCATATCTACTCAGGCTGTTGGCTGCTTTATAACCACTTTACCTCTGCCTGCAGTAATATTACTGCGGCAAAGTGGCTCGTTATCGTCTGACGACGTAGTACTCCGTCGTCAGACACTCCCCTTTCTCGGCGGCGCGCGCGCGCCGCCGGAGGCTCGCTCCCGCTGTATTCAGTCACAGCGGGAGTGGGGCCAGGGGAGGAGCAGCGGGATCTAGTGTGGAGATCCGCCCGCTTGTGTAAACACAAGCGGGCGGATCTCCTAAGTCAGTGGTCCTCAACTCCGGTCCTCAGGGCCCACTAACAGGCCAGATTTTAGGTATAACCTTGGGGAGATGCAGACTAGAGTACTGCAATCACTGATCAGCAAATGATATCACCTGGGATGTATTTCGGTTATCTTGCAAACCTGGCCTGTTAGTGTGCCCTGAGGACCACTGTCCTAAGTGACAGGCAGGGTCAGATTGCAGGGTTCAGCATAGCTGAACCCTGGATCTGTCCTTGTGTCACATAGTCCCCTCCCCCCACACATGTCAGTAAGCACCAGGCATACATTAACCCCTCCCTCTCCAATAAAATTAACCCCTTCCCTGCCAGTGTCATTTTTACAGTAACAGTGCATATATATAGCACTGATTACTGCAGTAATGTCACTGGTACCCCCAAAAGTGTCAAAAATGTCAGTCAAGGGTCCGATCTGTCCACCGCAATGTCGCAGTCCTGCAAAAAAAAAAAAAAAAAAAAAAAAAAAAAAAAAATCGCAGATCGCCGCCATTACGCGTTAAAAAAAAAAAACACCAAAAATGACAGAAATCTTTCCCTTTGTTAGTAAACGCAATAACTTTTGCGCAAACCAATCAAAATACGCTTATTGTGAATTTTTTTTACCAAACATAGGTAGCAGAAAACAAATTGGCCAAAAATTTTAAAAAATTTTGATTTTTACATTTTTTTGGGGGAATTTCATATAAAAAAAATGTGAAAAATATTGTTGCTTTTTCAAAATTTATGCTCTTTTTTTGTTTATGGCGCAAAAAGTAAAAATCGCACAGGTGATCAAATATCACCAAAAGAAAGCTCTGTTTGTGGGAAAAAAAGGACATAAATTTCGTTTGGGTACGGCGTCGCACGACCGCACAATTGTCAGTTAAATTCGCACATCGCTGAATCGCAAAAAGTGGCCTGGACGTAAGACAGCAAAATCCTCAGGTGGTAAAGTGGTTAAAGAAAAGGAACTGTAAGACTTTGCATATTTTTATTATGAAGCACCTAAATGTATAGAGCCGATTTAAATTGAAAGTCCAAGAGTTATGTCACTATAGGTGGGGTATCTCAAGTTCACCTTTGACTGGTAAATTTGACCCTTACTGGATTGCTCCTATGAATATTAATACATTGTATTGTCACAATTGCTCTAAATATATATCCTTCTGGCTTTCTTCAGGCCTTGGCTTGCAGAAAATAGGCTCCCTATGCCTGACATTTGCAGACCCCCTTCCTTTGACTTTCACTTGGATTAAGGGACTAATTGGCAGCGTAACGTGGTGAAAGTAGTTCTTTAATTAAAATGCCTTTGGAAAGGTTACGTAAAGCCCGGGCAATTATATTGCAAGGATTCCAGCTCTGTCTTTAGCTGAGGGAATTCTGACTTAACCCTGTAAGAGGAAATCAAGCCAATAAATGCACTTTAGCCTGAGCTCCATGGACAAAGCATGTGAGCTCTCCATCACAGCTCTAAGAATGAAGAAAAAATGACATTATGTTTTCATTTAGATAATGTTATTACCAGGGAAGTTTTTCGAACTTTGTCAAACCTGAATAAATTACATTTGGTTGGTCTTTGTTACCATGCTCTCAGAATTCTTGCCAGGACTTCCAAAGGTATTCTCAGAATTCATGCCAGGACTTCAAATGATACTCACAAAATCCATGGCAGGACTTCCAATGGTACTCACAAAATCCATGGCAGGACTTTCAATGGTACTCTCAGAATTCCTGCCAGGACTTTCAATGGTATTCTAAGTATCTTACTCTCAGTATCCCTGCCAGGAATTCCAATTGTACTCACAAAATCCCTGCAAGGACTTCCAATAGTTTTTACAAAATCCATGCCAGGACTTCCAATGGTACTCTAAGAATTCTTGCCAGGACTTCCAATTGTATTCTCATAATTCTTGCTAGGACTTCCAATGGTACTCTCAGTTTCCCTGCCAGAAATTTCAATGGTACTCTCAGAATTCTTGCTAGGAATTCCACTGGCACTCACAAAATACCTGCCAGGACTTCCAATGGTATTTGAAGAATTATTGCTAGGATTTCCAATGGTACTCTCCGTATTCCTGCCAGGAATACCAATGGTACTCACAAAGTCCCTACCAGGACTTCCAATGGTACTCACAGATTCCTGCCATGTTTTCCAATGGCACTCTCAGAATTCTAGCCAGGACTTCCAATGGTACTCACAAAATACCTGCCAGGACTTCCAATGGTATTCGAAGAATTATTGCCAGGAATTCCAATGGTACTCAAAAAATCCCTACCAGGACTTCTAATGGTACTCACAAAATCCCTGCAATGAATTCCAATGATACTCACAAATAACCTGCCAGTACTTCCAATGGTACTCACAAAATCCCTGCCAGTACTTCCAATGGTGTTCTCAGAATCCCTGCCAGGATTTACAGAGCAACGTGGCATGTCCCCTTACCAAAAGGATATTTAACTACTAGCTGCCCAAACCAATTCTGACACTTCTTTTTTTTTTTTACTAGATAATTACTTAGATCCCCCAAACATTAATATTTTTATTTTACAGGGTTTATCCACTTCTGGACCGGAAGGATTTGCCCCCTAATGACCAGGCCATTTTTTGCAATTCGGCGCTGTTACAGTCAATTGCGCGGTCGTGCAATGCTGTACCCATATAAAATTGATGTCTTTTTTTCGCCACAAATAGAGCTTTCTTTTACTAGTATTTGATCACCTGTTCGATTTTTATTTTTTGCACTATACACAAAAAAAGAGCGACAATTCTGGAAAAAAAAACAATATTTTTCACTTTCTGCTGTATAACATTCCCAAAAAAAAAAAAAACTACGGGAAAGATTTATGCGATCTGCGATTTTTAGCGGGACGGCGACATTGCAGTGGACAGATCGCACCCCTGACATTTTTGACACTTTTGGGGGGACCGGTGACATTACTACAGTAATCAGTGCTAAAAATATGCACTGTTACTGTACTCACTAATGACACTGGCAGGGAAGGAGTTAACACTGTGGGTGATCAAGTGGGTAAATGTGAGCCTAGGGAAGTGATTCTAACTGTATGTGGGACGGGGCTTATGGAATGACTATAGAGACCTGTGATCCTATATAGATGGATCACAGGCACTCTGATCATTCCAGAGAGAAGAACGGTCAGCTGTGTTTACAACAGCTGACCGTTTTTCTCTCTCAGCGGGGAGCGACTGCGGGTGCCAGGCAGCAATCGGAGCCGCCTGCCCCATGCATCGGAGTCCCCGCTGCCGTGTGATGGCAGGAGAGCACCCTAGCTGCAGGCACGTGACCAACGTAGCCGTACGTACATCGGTTCGCGCAGGAGGGGCTGCCTGCCGCAATTTATATGCGGCGGGCAGTCCGGAAGCGGTTATATAGCACCAGTAGTTTGCGCAGCACTTTACAATACAAAGGGAGACAGTACAGCTACAATACAAGAGGGTTAGGAGCCATGCTCACAAGACCTTACATTACATATTTTCATCAAGCAAAGCTTTCTATGTCACACGATATTTGCGCAGTGTTTTTTTAAACACAATTTTTTTGGGAAAAAATACAATTTAATGAATTTTAGTACACACAAATACAATAAATTACCCAATTTCTTGGTAAAATGTAAAAGATAATGTTATGCCGAGCAAAACGATACCGAACAAGTCATGTTTTAAAATTGTGTACGCACGTGAAATGGGGCCAAATTACAATATTTAAAAATCTCCAAAAGGCGATCCTTTAAAAGCCTTTACAGGTTTGCAGTTTAGCGTTACACAAGAGGTCTGGCCCTAGAATTATTGCTCTTGCTATGACCTCACGTGTGGTGCAGTCACCAGATACCTGCGGGACTGACGTATGAGTTTCCCTTTGCTCATGTGCATGAGGGGACGGAAATGCTTTACATTTTTTTCTTATTGTTAAAAAACTGTTTTTCACATTTTCTATTTAATTTTTTTTATTTTTGATTAACTTTATTGCTATCACAACAGATGATCATCCTTTGTGATAGCATGGGCCCTGACAGATGCTCTTTATGGAGAGATCAGGGGGTCTATTAGACCCCAGATCTCTCATCTGGCCTCAAAAGCTTTTGATCAGTTTAATCAGATGCTGTTACAAACCAGTAACGGCTTGTAAAAAACAAACTGAACCTGGAAGTGACAACATGCTAGCTTCCGAGTCCATAGACCATAGAGATGAAGGGAGAACTTGTATATAATTATATGACTAGGACTATATGAGATCTGGGGTCTATTAGACCCCAGATCTCTCATCTGGCCTCAAAATCTTTTGATCAGTTTGATCAGATGCTGTTACAAACCAGTAACGGCTTGTAAACAACAAACTGAACCTGGAAGTGACAACATGCTAGCTTCCGATTCCATAGACCATAGAGATGAAGGGAGAACTTGTATACAATTATATGACTAGGACTATATGAGATCTGGGGTCTATTAGACCCCAGATCTCTCATCTGGCCTCAAAAGCTTTTGATCATTTTGATCAGATGCTGTTACAAACCAGTAACGGCTTGTAAACAACAAACTGAACCTGGAAGTAACTACATGCTAGCTTCCGATTCCATAGACCATAGAGATGAAGGGAGAACTTGTATATAATTATATGACTAGGACTATATGGTCACCCAGTGGAACAGCCAGTTTAAGCACCAGGCTTCCTGGTGAAACATGAGAACCAGGGAAGGCAGCATTGGGGGGGGGGGCCCCCTTCCACCACATGTAAAAGCGAACCAGCGGCTCTATAGCTGCTCAGACCGCTTTTACTTTCAGCATCGGTGGCTGAAAAGATACCATGGTCATGACTGCAGCCATTACCCCTGTGTAATCACTGAAACCCTAGGATGTACGGGTACAACCTAAAGGTGGGAAGTGGTTAGAGGCTAGCTCCACCTTTTTTTTTTACCATATTGTGTTATACCAGTATTTGGAGTGTATCTTGTAACATGGTGCAAATGTGACAACCCCCACCTGAGCACCTGTGTGATGAGCTGTGAATAAACTAAGTCCCATCTGCCCCCAAAACAGACAAACTTTTAGTTCTCAATGAAAACACAAGGATGGTGATCGCCATGTCCATAGCCCATTGACACTTCCTTCAGATCTCTAACTGAAAGATCGTACCTCGGCATGGCACAGAGCTGGAGGAAGAATGCTAACCCAAATGGCAATGTTCATATTTGGTCAATGACATCACCAACTTTTGTTTACATTTAGCGGTGGGGACTACAACTCTTATTCGCAGCGAGTGTAGCGATGGGATTGGATGTGTGCATTTTTCCTTTGGCGAGTCTCTGGGTGTCTTTCATCATACAAACCATTCCTTTGCCCCAATACCCAATGGTGGTTTATAGCCCTGATACAGATTGATCCATCTTGTACTTGTCTGAATGTTATGTTGGCCACAAGGGCAATTTAAGGCCACCAAATGGTACTAAGCCTGGCGGTCAAGGTTTCATGAGTCTTTTCAACCAACTTCAGCTATTTAATTCCCCTCCTCCCATCTGAAGACCCCATAACCTCTAGGGATAAATCGGTAGTGACACACCAGCACTACACAGAGCAACAGATAACACTCCACTTGAAAGACTCTTGCTTTAATGTCCTGAACAATCCCATTATCACACGCTCAACGAAGCCCCAGGCATCATTACAACTTCTAACTAATGTGACTGTCAGTAAGTGTTAGGCTCAGAAACCACAGAACACTTGTTAGAGTCATTGCCAAGCCATGATTTTGGTCTTAAGTCATCTCAAAGTGAACCCATCATCCCTTTGCAAAACCTTAAAGGTGGGAGGCTGTCACAGCCAACTGCATTTCATAATTAAAGCAGAACTCCATGCAAGTATAAAGGATACACATTAATGCAGTTCTGTATTCATTATTAAATCATGTAATGTGTTTAATGTAGCCGTGTAAGTAGTTGAGTTTGACAGAGTATCAGCGTCTCGCAAGAAAAACTGAGACTGGGTTGCAGGATCGGGAGCCTTACCAGGAACATACAATTAAGAAAGAAAGGAGAAATGGCCTAATAAGTCTCTGACGACTCTTTCACAGTCCAATCAGCAGCCTGGGGGTAGTGAAGGAAACAAATGAAGTCCTTCTTCAGTCTAAATTAATAGCTGTGTCACCTGTCTGCCAGCTCCATAAAGACATGGCTTGACCAGTTTGGTGTGGAGGACATTGAGTGTCCTGCACACAGCCCTGAGCTCAATCGTACTAAACACCTTTAGACTTCAACCCTACTGAACTGCTTTGGAGCTCAAACCTACTGTACATATTTGGACCATACCCCTACTCAACACCTTTAGACCTCAACCCTAAGACTTAAACCCTACGGAACACATTCAGACTTAAACCCTACAGAACACCTTTGGACCTCAACTCTACTTAACTCCTATAGACTTACAGTAAACCCTACTGAACACCTTTGGACCTCAGCCCTACTGAACACCTTTGGACCTCAGCCCTACTGAACACCTTTGGACCTCAGCCCTACTGAACACCTTTGGACCTCAGCCCTACTGAACACCTTTGGACCTCAGCCCTACTGAACACCTTTGGACCTCAACCCTACTGAACAACTTTAGACTTGAACCCTACTGAACAACTTTGTACTTCAACCATATTGTACAAATTTGGACCTCAACCCTACTAAACACCTTTAGACTTCAACCCTACTGTACATATTTGGACCTCAACCCTACTAAATATGTTTAGACTTCAACCCGACCTAACACCTTTAGACTTTAACCCTACTGAACCACTTAGGACCGCAACCCAACTGGACTCTTTTAGACCTCAACCCTACTGAACACCTTTAGACCTCAACCCTACTAAACACCTTTAGACCTCAACCATAAAATACACTTTTAGACCTTAACCCTACTGAACACCTTTAGACCTCAACCCTACTAAACACCTTTAGACCTCAACCATAAAATACACTTTTAGACCTTAACCCTACTGAACACCTTTAGACCTCAACCCTACTAAACACCTTTAGACCTCAACCATAAAATACACTTTTAGACCTTAACCCTAATGAACACCTTTGGACCTCAACCCCAAGGAACACCTTTGGGGAGAATTGCAATGCCAATGATGAGCTAGGTCTTCTCATCCAACATCAGTAACTGACCTCCAAATGCCCAGAGAAATTCCACACATTCCCAGAGAAGCCTTCTCAGAAGAGTGGAGGAAGTTATAGCTGCTGGTAGGCATATATAAACCTCTGTTATGTATGTGGAGATGTTAAAGAGACTCAATCTCTTTATTGCTCCTTCTCTTCTGTCACAGCTCGAAATATCCCTAGACAGCAGATGTGAAAACTCTGCATATAAAGCCACCTTACCTTTGGTTATACATTGCCTATGTACAGTAAGTGTGCCCAGGTAAAAATATATCAGACCTCCTTTTCTCATTGGCTGGGATTATTTTTATTGGCTGAGGGTGACTGCTATCTAAAGATCTGAGACCAAAAAAAGTTCTTTCAATAGCCTCCATACATAGGTACCCTTTGGGAGACAGTTATACAGGGGGAGTGCATATTGCTAACCACTACATAATGCAGTATTGGTCAACACCATGGCCTACATTGGATGGCCCATTCATACAATTCTGGTCATGGCGTGGAGCACCATTGAGTTCTATTTGACGAACAAAGCAGAATGGGCTTAATGTCTGTAGGAAAGCCCTGATGCAAGCAGTGGGAGGAGTTATGCAAATCTCAAAATGCCTTGAAGGGTTGGTGTCAGTCTGGAGAATTGGATGTTCCGAGGCAGCCTGCATTTGCATGCAGGTAATGCCCATATGCGATGCTGAGCCTTCGTGATTTACATACCTGAAATCCAGTGAACAAAAGGGATGGGTCAGGGCCAATCAGACTGGGAAAGAAAAGGGCCTGATCATGTTGGATGTCCATCAGCCAAGCAATGAGGGGGGATCAAATCTGATTTGCTGAAGCTTTTAATGCACATTGTGAGAAGCGCAAAGTGTGCAGTCAAATCGCAGTAAGCCTTTTCAGTAGAGGAGAGGAGCCGACAGAACTGTGGCAAGACTGCAGGGAAGGCCGGAGTTCTGCTTTAAAAACATAGCAGTAAATAATGATCCTGAAGATGGTATTAAATCAATGACATGTATGATGAAGTCAGCCCACAGGGATTCATCCACAATGCTGCGCACTCGGCAGAAAAGGGAGCGTCAGGCGATGCAGAACTGACAAGAGGAAGCCATATTGTTCTCGGTGTGGAATGAGCTGCTGACAATTATCTGGAGGTCTCTGCAAAGGAATCTGTAAGCGTAGTATTAAAATGTCCTTGAGGAAGGACAGGCGAAGACAAATGACTACAGCATACGTGTAGTCTACATTGGCCACGCCACACCATGCCGGATCTTTCTTTAGTGCTCCTCGCCACACCGCCTGCTTATACCCAACTCTTCACAAAACTATACATTTCCAGTCCTTCTTCTAATATTCATCTGGAAGTCATTTTTTATCTGCTTGCTGTTCCATATTTTGATTACTATATTTCACATTGATATTTTAGACCCTCTATTGGATAGATAGGTAGATAGATACATGGATAGATATATAAATTATAAGAGGATAGATTGATAGATAGATCATACAAGGATATATAGTACTGTAGATAGATAGATAGATAGATAGATAGATAGATAGATAGATAGATAGATAGATAGATAGATAGATAATAAGAGGATAGATAGATAGATAGATAGATAGATAGATAGATAGATAGATAGATAGATAGATAGATAGATAGATAGATAGTACTGTAGATAGATAGATAGATAAATAGATAATAAGAGGATAGATAGATAGATAGATCGATAGATAGATAGATAGATAGATAGATAGATAATACAAGGACGATAGATAGATAGATAGATAGATAGATAGATAGATAGATAGATAGATAGATAGATAGATAGATAGATAGATAGATAGATAGATAGATAGATAATAAGAGGATAGATAGATAATAAGAGGATAGATAGATAGATAGATAATAAGAGGATAGATAGATAGATAGATAATAAGAGGATAGATAGATAGATAGATAGATAGATAGATAGATAGATAGATAGATAGATAGATAGATAGATAGATAGATAGATAGATAGATAGATAGATAGATAGATAGATAGATAAGAGGATAGATAGATAGATAGATAGATAGATAGATAGATAGATAGATAGATAGATAGATAGATAGATAGATAGATAGATAGATAGATAGATAGATAGATAGATAGATAGATAGATAGATAGATAGATAGATAGAACTGTAGATAGATAGATAGATAAATAGATAATAAGAGGATAGATAGATCGATAGATAATACAAGGACGATAGATAGATAGATAGATAGATAGATAGATAGATAGATAGATAGATAGATAGATAGATAGATAGATAGATAGATAGATAGATAGATAGATAGATAGATAGATAGATAGATAGATAGATAGATAGATAGATAGATGGGTGGAGCGAGTGATTTTTGTATTTCTGGTTTTAACTTTTTATGGGATGCATAAAGAGGGATGCCCCAAGTCAGAGTGTATTAGGAAGCAAATGCTATCCAGTATGTGTGATCAGTAGTGCCTGGGAGGGCCTTGTAAAATAGGGGGCCCCAAACCGCACAACCATAGGGCCAGCATACACTAGGGACCAGACCGTTATCAGTAGAAGTAATAATTATGCCCCTGCATTAGAGGCAAGTGAAAGTGGGAATTTCCCCTAATGAGAGAGAAGCGTTTTAACCTCAGGCAACGAGGAGGGTTCTTTACTGTTAGGGCTACAAGATTGTGGAATTCTCTACCACAAGAGGTGGTTTCTGCGGGAAGTATGGTGGCTTTCAAAAGACTCTTAGACGTACATCTCAAGAATCAGAACATTCAGGGCTATGTGAGATGATTACAGCCACACACACCTAAACAGGTTGAACTGGATGGACTATTGTCTTTATTCAACCTCACCTACTATGTAACACCTACTATATAGATATTAGATAGATAGATAATACAAGGATAGATGGTACTGTAGATAGATATATAGATACTAGGATGATAGATAGATAATAAGAGGATAGATAGACAGAGAGATAGATAGATAGATAGATAGATAGATAGATAGATAGATAGATAGATAATACAAGGATAGATGGTACTGTAGATAGATATATAGATAATCGGATGATAGATAGATAGATATAGATAGATAGACAGACAGACAGATAAAAGGATGATAGATATATCAATTATAAGAGGGAGGATAGATAGATAGATAATAAGAGGATAGATAGATAGATAGATAGATAGATAGATAGATAGATAGATAGATAGATAGATAGATAGATAGATAGATAGATAGATAGATAGATAGATAGATAGATAGATAGATAGAACGGAAGGATGGGTGGATGATTCATGATGAAGGAAGCCTCCAGCCGGCCTCCTCAGATACATCAGGAATGATTTTCTTAGGAAACAGAAAGTGTAAAGTTGCAGAAAATCGATAGAAAGCTAAAAATGGGTAATAAAACAGCGGGCTTCTCCCTCCAGAGAAAGGAAACAATGTATAATAAAAGATTTACAGTATTTTTCTAGAAGGATTAGAGAGGGAGAGGAAGAAGACTAGAAGGTATTCTCACAGTGATAGATGGACCCTTCCTTCTTCCTATGGATGGGAGCCGCCATCATACCAGTCAATGATTCCAGGTGAATTATTCATCTTCTATTATCTGAAACATTCGGAGGTTTAAAGCGTATTTCCACCTTTTGGGAAATTGTATAAATAAAAAAAACAATTTTCCTTTCTTTTTTTTCTGGAAGGTTTCTGTGCGGCTCATCACATTTTCTGTCTCCTGAAGGGAAGCTTAAAGTAGAAATCCATTTTCAGATGTTTGGGCCTGGTCCGGTGTGTTCTGCCTGGAATGATTATTATTGGGGTTGGTTCACACCACAATAACGCACTGTAGATCCGTTCCGGATGCATTTCTGCATGCGTGTTTTTAACCACTTTAGAACCGGAGGATTTTCCTGCTTAACGTCCAGGCCACTTTTTGCGATTCGGCACTGTGCGACTTTAACTGACAATTGCGCGGTCATGCAACGCCGTACCCAAACTAAATTTACGTCCTTTTTTTCCCACAAACAGAGCTTTCTTTTGGTGGTATTTGATCACCTCTGCGCTTTTCATTTTTTGCGATATTAATAAAAAAATGCAACAATTTAAAAAAAATAACAATATTTTTCTACTTTGACAGTTAAAAAATATCCAATATATCCAATTTTTGTCATATATTTAGGCCAAAATGTATTTAGCTACATGTCTTTGACAAAAAAATTCTCAATGAGCGTATTTTTAACCGCTTTAAGACCGGAAGATTTTACCCCATTCCTGACCAGGCCATATTTTGCAATTCGGCACTGCGTTACTTTAACGGACAATTGCGCAGTCGTGCGACGCTGTACCCAAATCAAATGTATGTTCTTTTTTTCCCCACAAATAGAGCTTTCTTTTGGTGGTATTTGATCACCTTTTTACTTTTTGCGCTATAAACAAAAAAAGAGCGACAATTTTGAAAAAATAACAATATTTTTCAATTTTTTTTTATATGAAATTCCCACCCAAAAAATGTAAAAATCAAAATGTTTTAACATTTTCGGCCAATTTGTTTTCTGCTACATATGTTTGGTAAAAAAAATAGCAATAAGCGTATTTTGATTGGTTTGCGCAAAAGTTATCGCAGCTACTAACTACGGGAAATTTATGTCATTTTTATTTATTTATTTTTTTTAACGAGTAATGGCGGCGATCTGCAATTTTTTTTTTTGCGGGACTGCGACATTGCGGCGGACAGATCGGACCCCTGACTGACATTTGAGACTTTTGAGAATATGCACTGTTACTGTAAAAATTACACTGGCAGGGAAGGGGTTAACTTTTATTGGTGATCAAGGGGTTAATGTATGCCAGGTGCTTACTGACGTGTGTGGGGGGAGGGGACTGAGTGACACAGGGACAGATCGCAGGTTCAGCTATGCTGAATCCTGTAATCTGTCCCTGTCTGTTTACACAAGCGGGCGGATCTCCTCACTCGATCGCCGACAATCGGGGAAGAGCGGCGGTGATCACCGCCTCTGCTCCCCTGGCTCGACTCCCGCTGCGACTGAATACAGCAGGAGTGAGCCTCCGGCGGCGCGCGCGCTGCCCACAAAGGGAGGAGTCCAGCGACGTAGACCTACGTCGCAGGACGATAACGAACCACTTTGCCGCAGTACGCTCCATGTGAGCAGTCGGCAAGTGGTTAACATGTTTTTTTTTTTTGCATTTTTGATGCGTTTTTGATGTGATTCCGGATGCATTACGGAGGATTTTTTCTTCTTTTTTTCTGGTTTTCATTTCACTGTAGTGGGGTCCGCTGCGTTTTTGGATACATTCCAGTGCATTTTTGCATTTTACTGCATTCCAGTACAGTGCAGTGCAGATAAAATGCAGCATGTTCTACTTATTTTTTCTGGAACTGACTGCACTGGTGTGAATGCCTTCAGTGTCCAACCATTCCCATCCCACAGTCTCTGTTATGTTACCCTTGACAGGTGACGTGGGCTCACCTGAGGCATGGTAGGCATGGTGTCTAAGTGGCATTTTGTCTTCACCAGAGCTCCTAATTGCATTGATGGTCAGGAACTCTAGTGGTCCCGGTTTTCTTTGCTCCAACTAACACCAAATTATGGCACTCAGAATAGCTCCACCAGCAAAGTGGATGGAATAGAAGGGTTGCAGTGCAGAGACAGTTTACAGGGCTGTAGACAAGAGAGTGGTCAGGTCAGGCAGAGGTCTTGGCAGGCATCTGGGGGGGGGGGGGTAGAGTAATCAGATCGAAGCAGGGGTTGAGGCACTCAGGATGAAAGAGTGTAATCAGATCCAGGTAGGGGTCTTGGTGGGTGGCAAGTGAGAGAGTAGTTAGGTCTAGGAAGGAGTTGAGGCTGGCAGCAGGCAAAAAAGTAGTTAAGTCTAGGAAGTGGTGAAGGCAAGTGACCGGGTAGAGAGTGGTCAGGTCCAGTCAGGGGTTGTGGCAGATAGCAGGCAAGATAATAGTCAAGTTCAGGTGGAGGTTGAGGCAAGCAGCAGGCAATTGAGTAGTTGAGTCCAGGTAGGGGGCAAAGGCAAGTGGCAGACAAGAGTGTAGTTGGTTAAAGCCAGGGGTCAAGGCAAGTGGCAAGCAAGATATTAGTCAGGTCCAAGCAAGGGTCAGGGCAGGTGACAGGCAAGACCATAGTCTGGTAAATCTGGGTTGGTAACAAATCAGCAACTGACAGGTATTATAGTGCTTTTAGCTCTCAGGTAGCTGGCAATAAGAGACACATTGGTAGGCATCCAGAGGTCAAGGCAGGGGTCAAGGGAGGCAGCAGGCAAGAGTAGTTTGGTCCAGGCAGGGGCCGAGGCAAGTGACAGCCATGAGAATAGTCAGATCCAGGCAGGGGTCAAGGCAAGTGGAAGGCAAGAATGTAGTCAGGTAAATCCCGGACAGCAGCAATCTACAATTGACAGGTTTGATAGCACTTTTAGCTCTCAGGTAGCTGGTGATAAGAGACCAAGGCAAGCACACATAGGGGGAAGGAGGAGAGTAGTCAGGCCAAGGCAGGGGTTTAAGGTAGGCAGCAGTCTAGAGAGTAGTTGGGTCCAGGCAGAGGTCCAGGCAAGAGAATAGCCAGGTCCAGACAGGAGCTGAAGCAAGTGGCAAGAAAGACCGTAGTCAGGTCCAGGCAGGGGTCACGGTAGGCAGCAGGCAAGAGAGTAGTTTGATTCATAAAGGGGCTGAGGCAAGTGATGGCCAAGAGAATAATCAGGTCCAGGTTGGGGCCCAAGCAAGTGGCAAGCAAGATAGTAGTCAGGTCCAGGCAGGGGTCAAGGTAGGCAGCAGGCAAGAGAGTAGTTTGATTTAGACAGAGGCTGAGGCAAATGATAGCCAAGAAAATAGTCAGGTCCCGGCAGGGGCTCAAGCATGTGGCAAGCAAGATAGTAGTAAGGTAAAGGCAGGGGTCGAGGTGGGCAGCAGGCAAGAGAGTAGTTGGATTCAGGCAGGGGCCGAGGCAATTGATAGCATAGAGATTAGTCAGGTCCAGGTAGGGGCTCAAGCAAGTGGCAAGCAGGGGTCGAAGGTAGGCAGCAGGGATGAGATTAGTAAGGTCAAGGCAGGGGTCGAAAGTAGGCAGCAGGCAAGAGAGTAGTTTGATTCAGGCAGGGGCCGAGGCAAGTGGCAGCCAAGAGAATAGTCAGGTCCAGGCAGGGTCTCAAGCACGTGGCAAGCAAGATAGTAGTAAGGCAGGGTTTCTCAACCAGTGTGTGGCGTGTGTGCCGTGAAGGGTTCCCCAGGTGTGCCGTGGTAAAATGACCCCAATTTGCAGCAATCCTATTAAAAAAAAACATTTTCTTTGCAGCAATCTTCTACGAAAAAACGTTTTCCATTTGATTATGGCAGAAGGGACTTAGCGGCTAAATTCCCTTCCTGCTGCCACATGTGCTCGGGAAGCTACGCGGGCCTCCCGACCATGTCGTGCCAACAGATGACGTCATCGGTTGCTATGGGAGGATCGGCAAGTGCTGCGGTCCTGGGAGCAGCTGCTGCTGGCTGGCGTGCTTTTCGAGTTCCAGCGGAGAAGAGGAATAACGGGAGGCACTTCAGTGGCTCTGGCTTCGTGAGTTATGAAATTACATGAGAATTATATGGATGGGCGGTCATTAACTTTACCTGTTATTGCTTTCACCAATTTTTTTTTTTTAAAGTAAGATACATGGGTTTTAAATACTGTATTATGGATAATGGAAACTGCACTTTTTTTATGTTGTATTCCGCTTGCACATCTGCTTCTGTTTGGCCGCAGTGCAGGTGCAAGCTGAATACAACATAAAAAAGAAGCGCAGTTTCCATTAACAATAATACAGCATTTAAAACCCACATATCTTACGTAAGTAACAATTACATTTTTTTTACATTTTTGGTTGGTGTGCCTCGAGATTCTGCCAGATTGTAAAGGGTGCCTTGGTTGAAAAAAGGTTGAAAAACACTGTAGTAAGGTCAAGGCAGGGGGTCGAGGTAGGCAGCAGGCAAGAGAGTAGTTTGATTCAGACAGGGGCAGAGGCAAGTGGCAGCCAAGAGAATAGCCAGGTCCAGGCAGGGGCTCAAGCACGTGGCATACAAGAATGTAGTCAGGTCCAGGCAGGGGTCAAGGCAAGAGCGTAGTAAGGTACATCCAGGAGGTAAGCAGCAATCTGCAATTGACAGGTTTGATAGTGCTTTTAGCTCTCAGGTAGCTGGTGATAAGACCCCTTGGCAGGCATCTGGGGAGGGAGGGAAAGGGAGAGTAGTCAGGCCAAGGCATGGCCGAGGTAGGCAGCAGGCAAGAGAGTCGCTTGATTCAGGCAAGGGGAAGCCAAGAGAATAGCCAGGTCCAGGCAGGGGCTACAGCACGTGGCACACAAGAATGTAGTCAGGTCCAGGCAGGGGTCAAGGCAAGAGCGTAGTAAGGTACATCCAGGAGGTAAGCAGCAATCTGCAATTGACAGGTTTGATAGTGCTTTTAGCTCTCAGGTAGCTGGTGATAAGACCCCTTGGCAGGCATCTGGGGAGGGAGGGAAAGGGAGAGTAGTCAGGCCAAGGCATGGCCGAGGTAGGCAGCAGGCAAGAGAGTCGCTTGATTCAGGCAAGGGGAAGCCAAGAGAATAGCCAGGTCCGGGCAGGGGCTACAGCACGTGGCACGCAAGAATGTAGTCAGGTTCTGGCAGGGGTCAAGGCAAGTTGAAGGCAAGAGCATAGTAATGTACATCCAGGAGGTCAGCAGCAATCTGCAATTGACAGGTTTGATAGTGCTTTTAGCTCTCAGGTAGCTGGTGATAAGACACCTAGGCAGGCATCTGGGGAGGGAGGAACAGAGTAGTCAGGCGAAGGCATGGCCGAGGTAGGCAGCAGGCAAGAGAATCGTTTGATTCAGGCAAGGGCCGAGGCAAGTGGAAGCCAAGAGAATAGCCAGGTCCAGGCAGGGGCTCAAGCACGTGGCACGCAAGAATGTAGTCAGGTCCAGGCAGGGGTCAAGGCAAGTTGAAGGCAAGAGCGTAGTAAGGTACATCCAGGAGGTCAGCAGCAATCTGCAATTGACAGGTTTGATAGTGCTTTTAGCTCTCAGGTAGCTGGTGATAAGACACCTAGGCAGGCATCTGGGGAGGGAGGAACAGAGTAGTCAGGCGAAGGCATGGCCGAGGTAGGCAGTAGGCAAGCGTGTCGTTTGATTCAGGCAAGGGCCGAGGCAGGCAGTAGGCAAGAGTAGTTTGATTCAGGCAAGGTCCGAGGCAAGTGGCAGCCAAGAGAATAGCCAGGTCCAGGCAGGGGCTCAAGCACATGGCACGCAAGAATGTAGTCAGGTCCAAAAAGGGGACAAGGCAAGTTGAAGGCAAGAGCGTAGTAAGGTACATCCAGGAGGTCAGCAGCAATCTGCAATTGACAGGTTTGATAGTGCTTTTAGCTCTCAAGTAGCTGGTGATAAGACACCTTGGTGGGCATCTGGGGAGGGAGGGGGAGAGTAGTCAGGCCAAGGCATGGCCGAGGTAGGCAGTAGGCAAGAGTCGTTTCATTCAGGCAAGGGCGAAGGCAGGCAGTAGGCAAGAGAGTAGTTTGATTCAGACAAGGGCCGAGGCAAGTGGAAGCCAAGAGAATAGCCAGGTCCAGGCAGGGGCTCAAGCACATGGCACGCAAGAATGTACTCAGATCCAGGCAGGGGTCAAGGCAAGTTGAAGGCAAGAGCGTAGTAAGGTACATCCAGGAAGTCAGCAGCAATCTGCAATTGACAGGTTTGATAGTGCTTTTAGCTCTCAAGTAGCTGGTGATAAGACACCTTGGTGGGCATCTGGGGAGGGAGAGTAGTCAGGCCAAGGCATGGCCGAGGTAGGGAGTAGGCAAGAGTCGTTTCATTCAGGCAAGGGCGATGGCAGGCAGTAGGCAAGAGAGTAGTTTGATTCAGACAAGGGCCGAGGCAAGTGGCAGCCAAGAGAATAGTCAGGTCCAGGCAGGGGCTCAAGCACGTGGCACCCAAGAATGTAGTCAGGTCCAGGCAGGGGTCAAGGCAAGTTGAAGGCAATAGCGTAGTCAGGTACATCCAGGAGGTCAGCAGCAATCTGCAATTGACAGGCTTGATAGTGATTTTAGCTCTCAGGTAGCTGGCGATAAGACACCTAGGCAGGCATCTGGGGAGGGAGGGGGAGAGTAGGCAGGCCAAGGCAGGGCCGAGGTAGGCAGTAGGCAAGCGTGTCGTTTGATTCAGGCAAGGGCTGAGGCAAGTGGCAGCCAAGAGAATAGTCAGGTCCAGGCAGGGGCTCAAGCACGTGGCACCCAAGAATGTAGTCAGGTCCCGGCAGGGGTCAAGGCAAGTTGAAGGCAAGAGCGTAGTCAGGTACATCCAGGTGGTCAGCAGCAATCTGCAATTGACAGGCTTGATAGTGATTTTAGCTCTCAGGTAGCTGGTGATAATACACCTAGACAGGCATCTGGGGAGGGAGGGGGAGAGTAGGCAGGCCAAGGCAGGGCCGAGGTAGGTAGCAGGCAAGAGTAGTTGGGTAAAGGCAGGGGTCGAGGCAAGTGGCAGGCAATATAGTAATCAGGTTGAGGCAGGTGGCAAGCAAGAGCATATAGTCAGGTAAATCCAGGTCAGAAACAAATCTACAACTGGCAGGTATTATAGCACTTTTGGCTCACAGGTAGCTGGCGATAAGTCACATCACCAGCCATTTCAAAGGCAGGACCTTAGATACTCTTCTGGTCAGAATGCATGGGCAGCGTCATTACTGGGAACACTGGAGGTAGATGAAACTTGGAGAGTATATGGGGCCCTTTGGTGACATCAGGGGTGGCACTTAAAGGGATACTAAACACACACTTTAGTTTACATCATCTCTTCTCTTTATGTATATGGATGATGTCACTGTATTTATTTTCATAAAAAAAAAAAATCCAAAGTACCTTTTTTCCTAATCGATATACAGCGGTCACGTGACCCAGCTCTTTCCCAGCCCGTCTGCAGGGAAACATCAGTAGGAGGAGCTTTTAGTCCTCTGCTGCCGGTCACATGTTCAAAAAAAATAAAAGCCTTAGAAATACAAAGGAAAATACATAATTAATAACAAAATAAAGGTTTTTAATACTTACACAATTATGTATTTGAAGTAGGGGGGGGGGAGGTTCTGCCAATCACAGTCTGTTTCAAATCCCCTAGCCTGTGTCTATTGTTTGTATGTGCTCAGAAATACAGGGAGGCGATTCCGCCGTCAATCAACATGTAATATCCCGCCCCCATAGTGTAGAACCATTTGGTGGGAATGAGTGGGCTGTCATTTATCCAGAGAGTCCACGCCCACATGTGTGACACTATTGTCACATTTATTTATTTGAAAACCTAAAAGGGGGGTCAGCGCTAAAGAAAAGAAATGGGCAGCTATAGGGAAATATAAAGCAGCCAAACAAACCAACAAAATAAAATACCGCAGCGCCTCCAAATATAGAATATCATCAACTTAAAGCATGTGCTTATCAGCACAGCATCCACAAAATATTCAAAAACAATAACAAATAAATCAATGTGAATAAACCCCAATGCAAAAGAGTCCCAAAATATGCAATAAATATCACCGCAGAGAAACGGTCTACCACCAAGTAACGAAAATCCTCTCCACCATGCATGAGCAACAGCACTAGACTCACAACTCACCGACAGAGGAAAGCAGCAACATGGATGGGCGTTTGTGTCCACAGGATCCTTCACACGTGGTCAACCAGCTCCATTCTCACAATGGGGGGGGGGGTCACCCCGCAGTACCACTTCTCACCACTGGGGACAGCCAGAAGTATTGCTTGATACACTCTGGAGAAAAACACTCACCACACGGAGCCACAAGCAGGGGACCACATATAGTGTAGTATATCAAAATGATAGATTCCGCATATAAAAGTAAAAGGCCTCATCCAAATTCCAGTAAAATGATTTTCATGACAAATAAAACAAAGACAGATGCCAGTTCCAAGCGTTGAAGTGGCGGCGAGAAATTAATGCGTAGCTCCTGCCCCAATGCGTTTCATGCTAATAGACATTGATTGCCATTTATTACAGGTACTTATATAGCACCATCAATTTACATATATATTTTACAGTCACATCAGTTCCGCCCCAACGCGTTTCATGCAAATACACATTTATTACAGGTACTTATATGACACCATCAATTAACACAGCGCTTTACATATACATCATACAGTCACATCAGTCCTCAAGAAGCTTACAATCTAAAGCCCCTAATTCACATACATACACATACCAGGGACAATTAACCTACCAGCATGTCTTTAGAATGTGGGAGGAAAACCAGGCAGGCACAGGGAGAACATGCAAACTCCAGGTAGGTGGTGCCGTGGTTGGGAATCAAACCACTGACACTACTGCTGCTAGGCAGAAGTGCTAACCACCTAGCCACTATGCTGCACATATAGGAAAAAGGAGGAAATAAACAGCTTAAAAAGGGAACTGAAACTGGAGCATGCTCAGTAGAGGTGGCAATGGCCCATCTACAGTGGATATAAAAAGCCTACACACTCCCAGTAAAATGTCAGGTTTCTGTCATGTAAAAAGATGCATTCCAGATGCTTTTTTTCCTTCTTTTGTTTTTTTCTGGTTTTCTTTTCACTGTAGTGGGATCCGCTGCGTTTTTGGATGCGTTCCAGTGTATTCCACGTGCGTTTTTTCATGCATTTTACTGCGTTCCAGTACAGTTCAGTGCAGACAAAATGCAGCATGTTCTGCAATTTTTTTTTTTCTGTAACTGGAACATCCTGGAACTGACTGCACTGGTGTGAACTATGCCATTGGAAACCATATTCCCTAATTTCTATGCGTTTTTTTTTTATGCTGAAAAAAAAAAAAAACCACACTGGACTGCATGTGGTGTGAACTGGCCCTAAGAGTACTAGAATATGTTATAATTAGAATGTTTTAGTCTTGTTTCACATCAGCTGCAAAATTCTTGCAAGGGCAGCTGCTAGGAGCACATTACCTATTGACACAGGTACTCCCCCAGAACTACATCTCCAAAGAGCTCTTCCCCTACACATAGTATATGGGAAGGCTCTGCGGAGGGAAGGCTCTGTGGAGTGAAAGCAGCAGTGGCATTTTACTGGGAATAAAATGATTGTACAGTATGTAATTGGAGAGTATCAGAGAGTGGAAGCAATGGCCTCCCTGCAGAGATCAAGCACATTGGTTTACAACGGGGGTCTCCAAACTTTCTAGACAAAGGGCCAGGTTACTGTCCTTAAGACCTTAGGAGGGCCGGAATTTGACCAGTGGAAGAAAATGCTCTGAAGTCAGTGGGAGTAAATAAATTACATAGTAGCTTTAGTTAATAGGAGATGAAATAGTGTCCCATCATTGGTATCTATGGGAGGAATGGTGCCCCATTTCTAGTGCCAGTGGGAGGAATAGTGACCTATGGTTGGCATTAGTGGGAGTAATAGTACCCCATCGTTGATGTCAGTGGAAGGAACAGTGCCTCATTCCCAGTGGCAGTGGGAGGAATAGTGCTCCATCATTGGTATTAGTGGGAGGAATAGTGCCCCATCCCCAGTGCCAGTGGGAGGAATAGTGCCCCATCCCCAGTGCCAGTGGGAGGAATAGTGCCCCATCCCCAGTGCCAGTGGGAGGAATAGTGCCCCATCCCCAGTGCCAGTGGGAGGAATAGTGCCCCATCCCCAGTGCCAGTGGGAAGAATAGTGGCCTATCCTTGGCATCAGTAGTAAGGTTAGTGCCCCATCATTGGTATCAGTGGGAGGAATAGTGTTCCATCATTGGTGTCAGTGGGAGGAATAGTGTCCCATCATTGGTATCAGTGGAAGGAATAGTGCCCCATCATTGGTATCAGTGGGAGGAATAGTGCTCCATCATCGGTATCAGTGGGAGGAATAGAGTCCCATCATTGGTATCAGTGGGAGGAATAGTGTCCCATCATTGGTATCAGTGGAAGGAATAGTGTCCCATCATTGGTATCAGTGGAAGGAATAGTGTCCCATCATTGGTATCAGTGGGAGGAATAGTGCCCATCATTGGTATCAGTGGGAGGAATAGTGCTCCATCATTGGCATCAGTGGGAGGAATAGTGCCCATCATTGGCATCAGTGGGAGGAATAGTGCCCATCATTGGTATCAGTGGGAGGAATAGTGCTCCATCATTGGTATCAGTGGGAGGAATAGTGCCCCATCATTGGTATCAGTGGGAGGAATAGTGCTCCATCATTGGCATCAGTGGGAGGAATAGTGTCCCATCATTGGTATCAGTGGGAGGAATAGTGCTCCATCATTGGTGTCAGTGGGAGGAATAAATAGTGCCCCATCATTGGTATCAGTGGCAGGAATAGTGCCCCAAGGGCCGGATAATAAAAAAAAAAAAAATCAATTTAAAAATATAAATAATATATATATATATATATATATATATATATATATATATATATATATATATACACACATACACATATATATATATATATATATATATATATATATATATATATATATATATATATATATATATATATATATTTTTTTTTTTTTTTTAACTACTGCTATAAAGCATAACCAATAAAAAATGTAAAACAATCGAATTCCCTCATAAATTTAGGCCAATATGTATTCTGTTACATATTCATTGGTTTATGCAAACATACTGGAATTTTTATTTATTTATCTTATACTAGTGATCAGCGACTTATAGCGGGACGGCGATATTGCGGCAGACAATCGGACACTAAGACTTTGCGGGAACTAGTGACACTAATACAGTGCTCAGTGCTAAAAATATGCAGTCACTGTACTCGGAAGGGGTTAAACTTTTAGGGCAATCTAAGGTTAACTGTGTGTCTTGCCAGTGTTTCTGTACTATGTGTGCTGCTTTTACTTAGGGAAGTGATGGATTTTATTCCCTGCTTTGCAGAGACTCAAAATTAATCCCTTTCCCCCTGTCAGAACGGAGATCTGCCTTGTTTACATAGGCAGAGCTCCGTTCTGAGTCTCTGCCTGACGATCAGCAGGTGCTGGTGGGCATCTACTGCCCGTCATCCACAGATCGGCTTCCACTGTGATTAATGACAGCAGAAGCGGCCCGCGCACGCCCCCTGTAGGCAGAAAAGCAGAATCACATATACACTATATTACCAAAAGTATTGGGGGCCTGCCTTTACATGCACATGAAATTTAATGACATCCCAGTCTTCGTCTGTAGGGTTCAATATTGAGTTGGCCCACCCTTTGCAGCTATAACAGCTTCAACTCTTCTGGGAAGGCTGTCCACAAGGTTTAGGAGTGTGTCTATGGGAATGTTTGACCATTCTTCCAGAAGCACATTTGTGAGGTCAGGCACTGATGTTGAATGAGAAGGTCTGGCTTGCAGTTTCCGCTCTAATTTATCCCAAAGGTGTTCTATCGGATTGAGGTCGGGACTCTGTGCAGGCCAGTCATGTTCCTCCACCGTAAACTCACTCATCCAGGTCTTTATGGACCTTGCTTTGTGCACCGGTCCAAAACATTTGGTGCAGAGGGATTATGGTGTGGGGTTGTTTTTCGGAGGTTGGGCTTGGCCTCTTAGTTCCAGTGAAGGAAAATCTTAAGGCGTCAGCATACCAAGACATTTTGGACAATTTCATGCTCCCAACTATGTAGGAACAGTTTGAGA
>NC_138770.1:50096933-50224899 GCF_965119305.1 Pelophylax lessonae | reverse complement strand
AATTGGCAGTTACCGGCTTTCCTTTCCTTGTGCTGTGACAGCAAGTGAGGAAAGTACTGCTGATAATCAGCAAGTCTGTGTACAATGTGATCAGCTGTGATTGGACACAGCTGATCACATGGTAAAGGGCCGCTGCAATTGGCCCTATACCTCGATCAAAAAGTGTGCGCCCCCAGGGTGGGGTTCTGGAAGAATGTCAATAGATGCCATCCTGGAACTAGGCGACCATGCGGTCGGTAACCATCTGCCCAGCGCCCAGAACTGTCCCGGGTGTCGGGCAATAGGAATTGCTCACGCCTGGGATTTGACAAAAACCCAGGAGCCACAAAGCAAGGTCCATAAAGACATGGATGAACAAGTTTGGGGTGCAGGAATTTGACTGGCCTGCACAGAGTCCTGACCTCAACCCCATAGAACACCTTTGGGATGAATTATGACTGCAAGCCAGGCCTTCTCTCCAACATCAGTGTCTGACCTCACAAATGCGCTTCTGGAAGAATGGTCAAACATTCCCATAGACACACTCCTAAACCTTGTGGACAGCCTTCCCAGAAGAGTTGAAGCTGTTATAGCTGCAAAGGGTGGGCCAACTCAATATTGAACCCTACGGACTAAGACTGGGATGCCATTAAAGTTCATGTGTGTGTAAAGGTAGGCGTCCCAATACTTTTGATAATATAGTGTATGTGTACCACAGTCTGGAGTTCAGATATTTTTGAAATAGGGATAACACTTTGTAAAAGGTAAGGTAGGATGGCTTCAGGGCCGCCGATAGGGTGGGTACCACCAGTCCTCCTGTAGGGGGTCCAGGCACACAGGGGGGCCTGGACAGCAGGGGGATCAATGCAATGGGACGGGAGGACATTTACAGAACGATGCACTGTGTCTATGGATCTCCTTCCAGCAGCTGAAAGCTGGTTTCTCCCTCTCTCCCTCCTGCTAGCTTTCAGCTGCTGGAGGGAGAGACACTGACACAGTGCATTGTTCTGTATTTGTCCTGCAGCACCGATCCCCCTGAACTGCCCAAATCTGATTCCCCAGTGTGCCTGCTCCCCCAACTGCAGCGCCGCTGGCTTCCCTCTGCTGTGGGCACACAGGCGGATGGAGAGTGGGGGAAGGGGCTGAGAAATATGTCATTTGCCAGTCCCTTCCTTTTCCGGGTTGGACACTGAGCGATCTGTACCGAACTCTCCTGTGTCCATTGATAACTGAGCAGAGTAAACGGTGTTGAATGCGTCAGTTTATGAATGAACAGGAGCCTCTGTCTCCTGTTCATACATCTTCAGTCCTCAATTCCTTTCTCTGTATCAAAGGTGAGATATCAGGGGTCTGTTAAGACCCCTGATATCTCATCCAACAACAACCCCCAAAATGATTGTAAAAAAAATAAATGTAAAAACGTAAAAAATAAAAATAATTTGTAAAATTGCAAAAATTTATTTTATAAAATGTTAAGTTTTGTAATTTGGGGGGGGGGGGGGAGCTGTAAGGTAGGCTGTACAGGGCCCCGCAATTTCTAATGGCAGCCCTGGGGGGGGGGGGGGCTTTACATGTATTTGCACATGTTGATCTTCCCATTGCCTTAGAGAGTTATCAGCAACTGCCATCTGATTATTGGAAAGTCATATTTTGGATAAACGCCCTCTCACCAAGATTCATGCTCAGCTCATAAACATGCGTGCTTGGTCACTAAGAACATGGATATCCATGGAAGGATTTCTGGATGGTCCGACATTGGCAGGGCCCGGACAAGGGGTGGGCCGGAGGGGCACTGTGGTATCATGTGAGGTGTGGGGGGACGACGACATCTGGAGAGGTGTGCTAGGAGTGGTGATTTGGGAGGGTTTGTGCTAGGGGGGGGGGGGTTGTTGTTTTTTTTCTTTTTTTTGCAGGGGGATTTGTGCTGGAAGGGATGTTTAGGAAGCATTTGTGCTACGAGAGGAAATTAAAGGGAGGGGGGGGGGGGTTGTTCTAGGATGGAGGATATGGGGAGAGAAATCTGTTAGGGGGGGGGGATTGTGCTAGGAGGGAAAATTTTGAGGGGTTAATAATTTGTGCTAGGAATCAGGGATTTTTTTTTCGGGGGGTGGGGGGGGGTGGATTGGGGGTTAAATGATTTATGCTAGGAATCAGGGATTTTTTTTTTCGGGGGGGGGGGGTGGATTGTGCTTGGAACATATGTGGAAAGAGATGATTTGTGCTGGTAGGGGGGGATTTATGCTTAGGGGTAAGCATGCTGATTACTGCTTAATTTGTTTTGGGGGGGGGGGGGGATTTTTTGCTGACACATAATGCTGATACATCTAAAGGGGACCCAATCCTGGACTCTCGATGATCTTGTCCCGACACTGGATATTTAGACAGCTACGCCATCTATAGCAAGCTTGAGTCTGTTTATTGGTAACCTCATACATGTTGACTGAGCTGTCAAATGACTACAAGTGAGCCAGGGAATGAGAGGTCAGCACGCTGTGTCTCTACTGAAGACAACACATGTACTTTATTCATTTTTAATGAACAGAGAAATGAGAGCCATGGATTGACTTACAGACAAACAATCATAATAGGTAGATGGAGCTTTAATGGTGGTACAAGCTAGGCTGTGAATGGGGATCTTAGGGAGAGCAGGGAACAAAGGTTCCTCAGACCTCACCAAATCTAAATTATGATCTACAACAGGGGTCTTCAAACTACGGCCCTCCAGTTGTTCAGGAACTACAATTCCCATCATGCCTAGTCATGTCTGTGAATGTCAGAGTTTTACAATGCCTCATGGGATGTGTAGTTCGGCAACAGCTGGAGGGCCGTAGTTTGAAGATCCCTGATCTACAACATCGGCATCAAACAAAACAGTATATCTAAAGCCAGAACTTTTTTTTTTACGTTTTTGATAGAATAGGGAATGGCTAAAACCAATCCCAGGTTTTATTTTGCCACCTGTGTCCAGTTAGGAATGTCTTCCATTTCCTGTCCCATGGACACAATGGAAATTGAGAGCCAATTTCTCTCTGGTGGTCACCAAAAGCAGGTGTCCCTCCTGGAAGATCACCCCAATATTCTGAATAGTTTGGATTTTCCCCCACTTTCATTGGCAGTGGCAACAGTCACATGGACAGATAAATAGAGTTCTTCTTCCCAATGGTGATACATAAAGAGAACATCAATGGTGGTAATTAAAGAGAACCTGACAGGGGTTCCAACTTCTCAACGCTATAGCACAGGGCTCGACAAACCCCGGGCACCAGGTCACATTGGTGACTAGAATTAGCGACCTGGCGCCTGGGGTACCCTGCAGGAGGTGTCCTGTCCCTTTTGCGCCGGTTAGTTTGGATGGACTACCACGCCGTCCGAAAATTGAGGCCCCGGCTTTTCGGCCTTCTTCTGTGAGATGAGAGAGGCTTCCAACGGAACTGGCGCCCTCTTGTGGTGGCCGGGAGTTTCACAAGCAGTCACTAATGACTGTTTCCACTGCCTGTTCTCAATGCCTGCCCATCTCTTTCCCAAGAGGAGATGATGGAAGTTTTTGCAGGCTTCATCTCCCTGTCCACTTACCTTTGCTTAAAGGTAAGTGGACAGGGAGTGTGGTTATTTATTTTTTTAATTATTTAAAAAAGAATAATATTTTTTTTTCAATTATTAAAAAAAATATATATTTTTTATTAATATTTATATATATATAATAATATATATATATATATATATATATTGTGAGGGATTAGCTCGGTGGCGGGTGTGGATGACCCCTTGGGGGGTGCGTTTTCCCAGAGAGGTAGCCGACAAGTGCTTGCAAACAAACAGTGTGGTTTATTCAATGGTGTTTTCTTCACCAGGCTGTATGCAGCAAAACATCCAAAATAAAATAAAACAGAAAATAAATCCTTGCCTCTGTGGGCGGCTACCTTCTCACAACTGGAACCTGCCTAAGTGTGTCTCCAACCTACCGTCGGGCAGACTTCCTTGTCCTACAGCGGACACTCAATAGTCCTTTTATAATAGCTTCACAGGGCAACACAGTCCTTTTGTTTCTTTCACATCAACAGTTCGTCTTCTCACCTTTGAGACGTATTCACCCTTGGTTACCGTCCCGGGCACACATCACTCCGGGGGGTCTTCTCCCAGGCCCACACATCCTGTCGGGAGGCACACGCTGACTGTCCTCCTGCTCCCAGCCCACATGGCTTCAGGATGCAGCTTCTGGAGGCAGCAGTCCTTCTCCCATGCCCACACGGCGTCGGGAGGTACACGTATGTCTGCCTTCCTCTCCCAGCCCACACGGCGACAGGAGGCAGCACTCAATAGATTTTCTCTGGACAAATTATAGAGGCCTTGATCTCCTCATTCTGAACAGCTGAATGGTTTTCAACTTCCTGCTGGCTCTTTTTGCAGCCAACACCCTATAGTATCAGTGAACTTTTCAAAGCAGGTGGGAATGTGTCTCCTCTCAGTGACTACATTCCCAGATTTACCTGACTTCCTGTCACATACCCCCCCCTCTTGTTTCAACCCTAGGGTTGGGACACATATTTCCAGGCACGCATGTGTCAGGCACTGCTGACTCACTGATAAGCCTCCTATTATCCTCAAGCTTCCGGATGAAACTGTTTGTCATCTTCACTGACAGATTTCTCATAAATGCCACACAGTTTGTCTCTCATCTCATATACACATTCTTCAACTGCATTTTTGGCATAATTTTGCTCCTTCTCGTTTCTGTCATCTTCATTGACAGCTTTCTCATAAATGTCAGACAGCTTGTCCCTCATAACCGTCTGTCCAATCCACCATGGAGGACCGTGATCCATAGGCAACTCAATTGGGCTAGTCTTAAGGTCTTCAACATTCTTAAGACGCCTCTCTCTGCAATCCATAAATGTTTTCCACAAAACTTTGAGAACCTTTGCTTCACTAAGCTTTGTTCCAAGTAGGGACTCTTGACATCCCTCTGTGACTTGAGTTGCCTCTCCATACAGCTGTACACAATCATTGACTTTTTGTTGTAAAAGGGAATGATCTTCCTTCTTGAGCTTTGCTTGCTCTAAGATGCTGTGCAGAGGATTTTCCAATTGAGACAACAGGCTGTCACACATTTCTTCAAAGTGACCCCTGTTCCTTTTCCCAGAGATATCAATATCATTCAAACATTTCATATTCATAGGCAGATCTGAAGCATTTGCACTCATCAACTTCTTAAACTTTTCGCCCTCCTGAGCGAGTCGCAGTAAAGGCCTACTATTTGATTTGATATTCAGTTTATATTTCTTGCCAAACTCTTCACAGAAGTAGCCAACCAGAACATCATCAACTTTCCTTCCACCAACATAGGGGTTAAAGGCAACAACACAGTTGAACCCAGCGATCTGGGTGGTATCCATTATAGACCTCCTCTCTGCATCAGTGAAGAAGCATGGAACTGCAACACATTCTTTTACAGGTTTCTTCAATGCACTTTCTGCTGAACTATTTGACCGCTCAAGGTCACCTAGTTCCTTTTCTCTATCTGAATTCCACATGGAATGTATCTCAAGATCACGATCAAATTTCTGCCACCTGTCTTTCACCAGTTCCATTTTGGAAATATTCCCTGAAAGGCACTTGAACTTAATTTGCTTCACGTTTTCATCAACAGCCTTAGTTTTCTCCACTAGGTGGCGTTTGCTTTTTTCTCCCAGATTTATATCACTTGCTTTAGTTTTCTCCGCTTTAGTTTTCTCCACTAGGTTTTCAGCCTGAACTGAGAAAACATCACATTTCTTACACAGCTCCTTTGTTTGCTGAAGTTTTTGAAGGAACGGTTTATTCCACAGGGGTGATTCAAGCCACATGTCATCACATTTCTGAGGCTCACTCAGGACAGACCCCAAAACACTGATCCTTTTAAAAACTGCATCAGGCACACTATCCCCTCTTTGGGACAGATCCTCTGTTGCCTGTAATTCCTCTTCCAGTTCCTGCAACGGAATCTTCATCTCTTCTACTTGCTGTTCTAAGGCTCGTTTAGACTTTTCTAGCTCCTGAACGCTTTTCACAACATCATCCTTGGAGCGGACCAAATCTTCCATTTCTGTACACAGCTGTTGGTTAACTCTTTCTAGTTCAGCCTTACACTCTAGAGCTTCCTCCAAAGAGCGAGCCAAGAACAGGGCTTTGCTCTCGTTATCACGCACCTCCGTTTCTGCACGGGCGCGTTCTTCTGCATATTTTGCAGACACAGTCTTCTCTTCACCAAGCATCTGATCAAACTTCTTTTTCACCTCTTCAACACACTGTAATGAACCAACGCTTTCTTCCATGCGTTTTTTCATATCCGCTATCTGAGCTTGCAATGTTGCGACTTGCTCTGATAGGTTTTTCTTTGCTTCCGCCTCCTCTTTTAATTGTTCCAGGAAGCCATTTTTCTCATCTTCCATTTGTTTGAGCTTTGTGCTAAAACTCAGCCTTTGACACCTCTCTTCCTGTAAGAGTTCCTGCGTGTCTTGCAGCTGCGATTCCAAGATAGAAAAATCTTCCGCAATTTCTCTAGATTTTCTGTCTGCTTGAGAAAGCCGATTTGTGACACTGTCCAACTCAACCTGCAATCGGTTTGCCTTCTCTGACAGCTTAGCACACAATCGGTCACCTTCTGACACCTTGACTTGCGATTCCAGAAGCTGTGCCTATACTTTTTCCCTCTTATGTTCACAATCTCCTTTTCCCTGCATAAGAGCCTTCACCTCATTGGCTAGTTTCTGGGAATGAGACTGTAATTCTGCCACACAGGCTTCTTTCTCCTTTAACTGCTGCTGGAAACGTTGGGCTTCACCTTTCCAACTTTCACAGTCTGCACGTAATTCATCTACCACATTGCTCAAGGTAGTGAGCTCATACACAGTACTCAGTAATTTAGCCTCTCTTTCACTTTTCTCTTTGTCGCTGAGAGACAATGTCGCTTTCAGAGCCACATTCTGTTCCTGCGACTCCTGCAGGTCTATTTTTGTAGCTCCCAAAGACTGAAGACTTTTTTCCAGCTGATTACGCAACTCCAACATATCAGCCATACTTTGCTTCTGCAAAGTCTGAATTTCACTTTCCTTTTCCATGAGGATGGTATCTTTCTCCATTATAGTCTCTCTGCGTTTTTGCAACTCGACCAAAAGAAGAGCAGTGGATTCTTCCCACTGTAACACATGAGACTTGAGTAGTTCATTCATTTCCTGCAAGTTTCTATGCTCCATTTTAAGCAATTCCAAGGCTTGTTCCTTTTCTTCCATTTTCCGTTGCAAGGCATCCAACTCAGCCCTGCACACATACTCGGTTTCTTCCAAACCGATGGCCTCCATTGGCTGCTGGCGTCTCTGTTTCCAGCCTGCCATGCTCTCTTGGTGATCCTTTTGTTGAGCTGCAAAGCTCCGTTGTTTCAGCATCTCCCCCATTTTGGGTTTACTTTTCATCTGAGCACACTGCGTCTCCATAGCAGTTTCATCAGTGTTGCTAGGGACAACACCCTTCCTCTTTAGTAGACTCTCTTTAGGCATGGATGGGGCTGGTTCAGACGGTAGCATCCCCTCCATCCATAGAATCCGGTCTCTCATTTCATCTATCTTTGCATTTTTCAGGCGTTTGGATCGCCCCATCTTCAATAACTCCACAAACAAATTTTTCACAGTCCAGCAAACAATTTTCAGACCACTGTCTCTTTAACACATGTAGTTGTTCTCTCTCTTGCAAGATCTCTTTTCCTGCGCACACAGTTTGTGCAGTCACTTGCACCAGACACAACAAAGTTCATCAAATAATTTTGAGACCGCTGTCTCTTTAAAACACTTTTTTTTTTTTTTCTGTCAGGATCTTCTCTCCTGCACACATAGATTGTGCAATCTCATGCACCAGATAAAGTTCATCAAACATTTGCACTTCCTTGCAGGGATCTCTGCTTATGCCCACTGCATACCTCCACCATATGTGAGGGATTAGCTCGGTGGCGGGTGTGGATGACCCCTTGGGGGGTGCGTTTTCCCAGAGAGGTAGCCGACAAGTGCTTGCAAACAAACAGTGTGGTTTATTCAATGGTGTTTTCTTCACCAGGCTGTATGCAGCAAAACATCCAAAATAAAATAAAACAGAAAATAAATCCTTGCCTCTGTGGGCGGCTACCTTCTCACAACTGGAACCTGCCTAAGTGTCTGTCTCCAACCTACCGTCGGGCAGACTTCCTTGTCCTACAGCGGACACTCAATAGTCCTTTTATAATAGCTTCACAGGGCAACACAGTCCTTTTGTTTCTTTCACATCAACAGTTCGTCTTCTCACCTTTGAGACGTATTCACCCTTGGTTACCGTCCCGGGCACACATCACTCCGGGGGGTCTTCTCCCAGGCCCACACATCCTGTCGGGAGGCACACGCTGACTGTCCTCCTGCTCCCAGCCCACATGGCTTCAGGATGCAGCTTCTGGAGGCAGCAGTCCTTCTCCCATGCCCACACGGCGTCGGGAGGTACACGTATGTCTGCCTTCCTCTCCCAGCCCACACGGCGACAGGAGGCAGCACTCAATAGATTTTCTCTGGACAAATTATAGAGGCCTTGATCTCCTCATTCTGAACAGCTGAATGGTTTTCAACTTCCTGCTGGCTCTTTTTGCAGCCAACACCCTATAGTATCAGTGAACTTTTCAAAGCAGGTGGGAATGTGTCTCCTCTCAGTGACTACATTCCCAGATTTACCTGACTTCCTGTCACAATATATATATATATATATATATATATATATATATATATATATATATATATATATATATTTTTTTTTTTTTCTTCTCTCATGTCCCTGCCATGCCACAGCCACACAGCCAAATGCCCCTTTCGCACGGGCTGTCTGATCAGGTCCACCTGTCAGTTTCTCAGGCAGACCTGATCGGACCCTTCAGTCTCCTCTATGGAGCGGTCATCTATTTTCTATCCATCCCGTGGATCGGATCAGATGGCATTGGATGGAAACAGACAGACGGTCAGTTTGCATCCGATTGCCCTATAGAGGAGAGCAGGGTTCTAGTCGTATTTATGTGTAAATTTAGTATCAGTTTTTTTTTAAATAAAGCTTGGTTGTTAGTTTAAATAAAAAAATAAAAAAAACTGGCTCCTAACTTTTTTAGCTGGCTCCTAGATGTCAGGCAAATTTGTCAAGCCCTGCTATAGCATTATAAACAAGCAAAAAATTGGGGGAGCAGACCCTGAACATGTATATCTAAAGCCGGTGCAGCTATGGACCAAGCAACATGTATATTAAAAAAGAATAGCGCAACCATGCAAAAGAAATGACTATCAAATATGGAGACAATCCATAAATAAAAATGGGGATTTAGTTTCACCATATGGCCATATCGTGCTCAAGCCCACCACTGCGTCAAAGTACCCCATTATCAGTGGGTCCTACACTATCCATAAAAAAGGGGTGAATCCAGCCTCTCTTACCCTTGGAGACAACGCTCCTTGCTGGGAAGGTGTGCTAATGCACTGCAGGGGACTCCTCCTATATCTACTTGATAGAGGACACCAATAGAGTACAGGTGTGTGTGGGGGATGGGATGCTCAACCTCATAAGTCTGGTCAGACCGAATACATAATAAACAAGCAAAAAATTGGGGGAGCAGACCTGCTATAGCATTGCCTTTGGATACACATCTCACACGTCAGCAAGGACTTCTTTTGACCAAGCTCCAGCCTCCCCCCACCCCACCTAAATGCCCTTTTTAGTCACGTAAAGGTACAGTTATGTGCCGTTCTAGTTCTGAGTCTTTTACAGGAAGTGGGGTCGGTCCTTCTTTGAGTAACCATTTCACATCCTAATGGCTGCCCCTTGGCCGTATCCTCTCAGGATAGTGTGTCATTGCGAGGGAACTGTTGGGGAAGGGCCGGCACATGCACATTCCCGGCACTGGGTTAGTGGTCTTTTGCATCTAGAAGAAGAAACCAGAGAGGAGTTGGGATGGTGGACTTAGGTGTGTATATATTATTGCCTTTGGATACACATCCCAAACTTCAACAAGGACCTCTTTTGGCCAAGCTCCAGCCTCCCCCCACCCCACCTAAATGCCCTTTTTAGTCACCTAAAGCTACAGTTATGTGCTGTTATAGTTCTGAGTCTTCTACAGGAAGTGGGGTCCTTCTTTGAGTAACCATTTCACATCCTAATGGCTGCCCCTTGGCCATATGCTCTCAGGATAGTGTGTCAGTGCGAGGGAACTGTTGGGGAAGGGCCGGCACATGCACATTCCCGGCACTGGGTTAGTGGTCTTTTGCATCTAGAAGCAGAAACCAGAGAGGAGTTGGGATGGTGGACTTAGGTGTATATATATATATTATATATATATATATATCTTCACAAAGTAAGAGGCTCAGGATGGGCTGGAGGGGTTCACATTTGCTTGGAGATGGGCATTGGGCTTTGGATACATTGGTCAGATTTTTTGTATTGTTGTCTGTTTGGATTGTCCCTCACCGTGTCCTAGGGACATCCTCTATTACCCTGAAACACATGGCATCAATGGAGAAGAACAGAAAAGTTTCCCCATTGGGTATGCAACTAGGACAGGCTGACACCAAAACGTTCACACTTTCCATTCTGCTCTTGGACAATCATCATTTACGCATTCCTTGGTGATTGGGTTAAGGTCAAAATGAGCGTCTATAAATGTGGTGTCTTCCTGATGCTCCTTACAACTGAAGAAGTGTCTTGGTAAACTTTAAAACGTCTTTACCATTACAGAACAAGTCTAGCTGAATGTGACCAACTACTTCTAGACTCTACCTTTCGGTTGGTTTGACCCTTGAATCTTTGTAGAGAACATTTCCCCTTTATTTTCTGTCTAACTGGCCACGCATGCCATGTCCTCTTACATATTAGGGGGTCACTGGGACAAATAGGGTAAAATTTCCAGACCTAAACCCTATTGAGCATCTGAGGGACATCCTCAAATGGAAGAAGGAGGAGCGCAAGGTCTCTAACATCCACCAGCTCCGTGATGTCATCATGGAGGAGTGGAAGAGGACTCCAGTGACAACCTGTGAAGCTCTGGTGAACTCCATGCCCAAGAGGGTTAAGGCAGTGCTGGAAAATAATGGTGGCCACACAAAATATTGACACTTTGGGCCCAATTTGGACATTTTCACTTAGGGGTGTACTCACTTTTGTTGCCAGCAGTTTAGACATAAATGGCTGTGTGTTGAGTTATTTTGAGGGGACAGTAAAGTTACACTGTTATACAAGCTGTACACTATGTACTTTACATTGTAGCAAAGTGTCATTTCTTCAGTGTTGTCACATGAAAAGATAGAATAATATATTTACAAAAAAAATGTGAGGGGTGTACTCACTTTTGTGAGATGCTGTAGAAGACCCCAACCTTCCCCAATCCAAAATGTAAAAAAAAATTGCCTGGAGCTGGGCTTTGCCTACCTAGTAAAAAACAGTGCTATAATCTGTCTAACCCAGAGTGGGAGGGATTTTAGTACTCCTAAAGGGACACCTGAGCCTCCTTTCACACAGATCTGCACTGTGCAACAATGCTCCACTGTGTAAAGGAATGGCTGCTATGATCTAGAGAGGGGGGTGGTTTGATCCAAAAAGCAATTTGGACTGCATTTTCATAGACTCAGGTTAAAGAATAACTCCAGGTAAAAAAAAATAAAAAAATAAAAAAAAAAAAAAATAATTTGAATACAATCCTTTTTTTTTTTCTTTATTCAGGCAATTTTTTATAAAACATTTTTTTTTAAAATTTTATTTTACATTTTTTTCTATTTTACATTATATTATACAGTAGAAAAAACAAAATAGCCTGAAACAGGCAACCGCTGCTTAACCACTTGCCGACTGCGGTAGATATATTGCGGCAGGTCAGCTCTGTCCAGTGAAATGATGTAACATTACATAGTTTCACGGGACCGCTAGTGGAGGCGGGTACACAGCGATTGGCTACAGAGGGAGCCAACCAGTGGGTCCGGCAGCCGTGATTGCCGCCGGGCAAACGTGATGACTCCCTGGCGGTCTGCCGATATAAACACGGCAGACCGCTTTTCTGTCAGTAATAAACACAGGGATCCTGTGTTCCTCTTATTTAGGATCACAGATCTCTGTGTTCATTCAGCAAGCCCATCCCCCCACACAGTTAAAAAGCACCCCCTATGGACACATTTATTCTTTGATCGCCCCTGATGTTAACCTCTTCCCTGCCAGTGTCATTATTACAGTAACAGTGCATATTTTTAGCACTAATTACTATAGTAAAAGTCACTGGTACCCCCAAAAGTGTCAAAAATGTCAGTTAGGGGTCCGATCTGTCCGCCGCAATGTCGCAGTCCCGCTAGATCGTCGCCATTACTAGTAAAAAAAAAAAAAATATGACAAATCTTTCCCTTGTTTTGTAGACGCGATAACTTTTGCGCAAACCAATCAATATACCATTTAATGGGATTTTTTTTTTAACCAAAAATATATAGCAGAATACAAATTGGAGTAAAATGATAAAAAAAAATGTATTTTTTTTGTTTATTGGGAATGTTATATAGCAGAAAGTAAAAAATTATTGTTTTTTTTTCTAAAAAAAAAACAAATATACATTTATTGGGATTTTTTTTTTTTACCAAAAATATGTAGCAGAATACAAATTGGCGTAAAATGATGAAAGAAAAAAAATGTATTTTTTTTTTGTTTATTGGGAATGTTATATAGCAGAAAGTAAAAAATGTTTTTTTTTTTCATAACAGTGACTTTTTTTGTTTATAGCGCAAAAAAATAATAAATAAAAAATAAAAAAAGATAAAAAAAAATATGACAAATCTTTCCCCTGGTTTGTAGACGCGATAACTTTTGCGCAAACCAATCAATATACCATTTAATGGGATTTTTTTTACCAAAAATATGTAGCAGAATACAAATTGGTGTAAAATGATGAAAAAAATGAGATTTTTAAATTTTTTTTATTGGGAATGTTATATAGCAGAAAGTAAAAAATATTGTTTTTTTTTCTTAAAAAAAACAATATACATTTATTGGGATTTTTTTTTTTTACCAAAAATATGTAGCAGAATACAAATTGGCGTAAAATGATGAAAAAAATGAGATTTTTTATTTTTTTTTTATTGGGAAGGTTATATAGCAGAAAGTAAAAAATAGTTTTTTTTTTTTTCATAACAGTCACTTTTTTTGTTTATAGCGCAAAAAAATAATAAATAAAAAATAAAAAAAAATAAAAAAAAATAAAAAAAAATATGACAAATCTTTCCCCTGGTTTGTAGACGCGATAACTTTTGCGCAAACCAATCAATATACCATTTAATGGGATTTTTTTTACCAAAAATATGTAGCAGAATACAAATTGGTGTAAAATGATGAAAAAAATGAGATTTTTAAATTTTTTTTATTGGGAATGTTATATAGCAGAAAGTAAAAAATATTGTTTTTTTTTCTTAAAAAAAACAATATACATTTATTGGGATTTTTTTTTTTTACCAAAAATATGTAGCAGAATACAAATTGGCGTAAAATGATGAAAAAAATGAGATTTTTTATTTTTTTTTTATTGGGAAGGTTATATAGCAGAAAGTAAAAAATAGTTTTTTTTTTTTTTCATAACAGTCACTTTTTTTGTTTATAGCGCAAAAAAATAATAAATAAAAATAAAAAACAATATGACAAATCTTTCCCCTGGTTTGTAGACGCGATAACTTTTGCGCAAACCAATCAATATACCATTTAATGGGATTTTTTTTACCAAAAATATGTAGCAGAATACAAATTGGTGTAAAATGATGAAAAAAATGAGATTTTTAAATTTTTTTTATTGGGAATGTTATATAGCAGAAAGTAAAAAATATTGTTTTTTTTTCTTAAAAAAAACAATATACATTTATTGGGATTTTTTTTTTTTACCAAAAATATGTAGCAGAATACAAATTGGCGTAAAATGATGAAAGAAAAAAAAATGTATTTTTTTTTTTTGTTTATTGGGAATGTTATATAGCAGAAAGTAAAAAATATTGTTTTTTTTTCTTAAAAAAAACAATATACATTTATTGGGATTTTTTTTTTTTACCAAAAATATGTAGCAGAATACAAATTGGCGTAAAATGATGAAAGAAAAAAAAATGTATTTTTTTTTTTTTGTTTATTGGGAATGTTATATAGCAGAAAGTAAAAAATATTGGTTTTTTTTTTCATAACGGTTGCTCTTTTTTTGTTTATAGCGCAAAAAAAAAAAAAAAAAAAAAAAAAAAAAAAAAAAAAAAAAAAAAAAAAAAAAAAATCGCACAGGTGATCAAATACCACCAAAAGAAAGCTCTATTTGTGGGGAAAAAAGGACATCAATTTTATTTTGGTAAAGCGTCGCACGACCGCGCAATTGTCCGCTAAAAGTAACGTAGTGCTGAATCGCAAAAAATGGCCTGGTCATTAAGGGGGGTAAATCCTTCAGGTCCAGAAGTGGTTGAAGCGGAACTTCACCCAAAAGGAGAAGTTCTGCTCTCACCCCCCCCCCCCTTTACATTTGGCACTTTTTTTGGGGGGGGGGAGCAGGTACTTGATTTAGACAGGTACCCGCTCCCCCGCTTCCGGTCGGATCGTGCGACAAGCCATGCGAGGAAGTTTGGTTCCCCCCTCCCTCCCCCACAGCCTTCTGGGAAACATCACAAGTCCAAAAAGACTGCGGGACCAATCACAAAGTGCAGCGCAGCTCGTGCATGCGCAATTGGAAGCTGCTGTGAAGCTGCAAGGCTTCAGTCCCGGTTTCCCTTAGTAAAGAGGCCGGCGCCGGCGCCTGCACCCAAAGCCCTTGAAGAATCAGCTTGGGTGAGGACAGCGCTGGATCCAGGGGCAGGCAAGTGTCCTTATATTAAAAGTCATCAGCTACAGTATTTGTAGCTGCTAACTTTTAATTTTTTGGTAGGAGATTGGAGCTCCCCCATCTCTATGATTAAGCCCTTATTGGGTGAAACGCGTCAAAGGGGACTGTCATTGCCATGCTTGTGTACGACATATACAATGAATGAATTTCTGATACATCTGGTGCGCAGAGGCTTTACTTATATCAATGTGTATATCACAACCCTCCTCTTGGCCCTCCCCCATCTCTACCATTAAGCCCTAATTGGGTAAAACGCATCAAAGGAGGTGGTTCTGGGACAGGCTACTGTCACTGCCATGTTTGTGGACAACTTATACAATGAATGAATTTCTGATAAACCTGGTGTGCAGAGGCTTTACTTACAGAAATGTACATATAAGAAACCCACCTCTCTGCCCTCCCCCCATCTCTATGATTAAGCCCTCATTAGGTGAAACGCGTTAGTTAAATTTTTAAGCAATGTTCCTCGGTTTAACCCCTTATTAACCCCTAATTTACAGCCTTAATTAACCACTTCAGGACCGGTAGGTTCTCTCCCCTTAATGACCAGGCTTTTTTTGCAATATTTTAACTGACAATTGCGCGGTCGTGCGACGCTGTACCCAAAATAAAGTTGTTTTTTTTTTCCAAGCTATCTTTTGGTGGAAATTTGATCACCTCTGCGATTTTTTTTTTTTTTTTTTAGCACTATAAACAAAAAGAGAGCGACAATTCTTGAAAAAAAAAAAACAAAAAAAAAAACAATATTTTTCACTTTCTGCTATATAACATTTCCAATTAAAACAATTTAAAAATGTAACATTTTTCATCCCCATATGGAAGAAAAATGTATTTCCAATATATTTAGAGAAAAAATATTTTGAATTATATTGAATATGGCCAAAATTGTAGCATTTCAAATATATTTCCAATATATTTGGGATAAAAAATTTTAGAAATATATTGAATAAGGCCAAAATTGTAGCATTTCCAATATATTTCCAATATATTTGGGATAAAAATTTTAGAAATATATTGAATATGGCCAAAATTGTAGCATTTCAAATATATTTCCTATATATTTGGGAAAAATAAAAAATGTTTATTTAAAAAATATATTTTTAATATATTTTTCTTCCAGGTGGGTCATTTTAGGCCAATTTGTATTCTGCTACATATTTTTGGTCAAAACAATCCTAATAAGAGTATTTTGATTGGTTTGTGTAAAAAAGTTATCACGTCTACAAACTAGGGGAAAGATTTGTCATTTTTATTTATTTTTTTTACTAGTAATGGCGGCGTTCTGCGATTTTTAGCGGAACTGCGACATTGCGGCGGACAGATCGGACCCCTAACTGACATTTTTGACACTTTTGGGGGGACCAGTGACATTACTACAGTAATCAGTGCTAAAAATATGCACTGATATTGTAATAATGACACTGGCAGGGAAGGGGTTAACACCAGGGGGCGATCAAAGGGTTAAATGTGTCCCTAGGGAGTGCTTTCTAACTGTGTAGGGGATGGGCTTTCTGCATGAACACCGAGACCTGTGATCCTAAATAGGAGGATCACAGGATCCCTGTGTTCATAACTGACAAAGCAGCGGTCTGCCGTGTTTATAACGGCAGACCGCCGTTCTGTCTCCATAGGGAGCGATCGCTGGTGCCCGGGCAGCAATCGCAGCTGTTGTACCCGCAGTTCAGCTTCTCCTGCGACGAATGGGTGCGCATGCGCGCCGCCGTTGGCGCACGCGTGCCCCCACTCGCAGTCTTGCGAACAGACGTATAGCTACGTTGTTTCGCAGGACAGAGCCGACCTGCCGCAGTATCGCTGGCGGTCGGCAAGTGGTTAACTCTTTCTTTCCCCATTTAGTTATTTTCCTGCTGATTTTCTTTTCGTCCACTTCTATTTTTTTAAACTATTAATAATTAAAACTTTTTTTTTTTGCTTTGCTTGTTAATATTTTTACACCTTTAGCATATATGTACACATTTCACATTAAAAAAAAAAAAAAAAAAAAAAAAGCGCAAAATTAAAAAAAAAAAAAAAAAAAAAAAGATTAATTTTATTTGTAAATAACTTTTCAATGTGCACCATTGCTGACAGCTAAAGTGTGAACAAAACAGTGACAAATCGGTAATTCGCATTCGCATCCGCATTAAAAAAAAAAAAGTATTGGTATTTATAAAAAAAAAAAAAAAAAAAAAAAAACCATGATTTTGGTGCATCCCTATAAATGATTGGTATATTCAACTTAATAATTAGAGCGGAGTTCCCCCCCCCCCCCCCCCACCTCCAAAAATTAAAAGTCAGCAACTACACATACTGTAATATTAGAACACTTACCTGTCCTGGAATCCAACGATGTCGGCACCATTGGCTGTCGGGTGCTGCCGCCACCATTGCCGGTGAGGGAACCCAACAGTGAAACTTTGCGGCTTCACAGCCAGTTCTCTACTGCGCATGCACAAAGCTGGCCCGGGCAGCAGAGGAAGGAGGAGAGAGGAGGAGGGGGGGGCGAACTGCTGATGTACCTTGCCGCAGTGAGGTTCGACGTAAGTGGGGACAGGGTACCTGTCAAAAAACAGATAACCCCACCCTCGAAAGGTGCCAAATGTGGCACCGGAGTGATTGGGCCAAATTGTTGGTGTCATGGGGATTAAAAGTGCCCCTTCATTGGTGTCAGTGGGGGGGGGGGGGATTTATTGCACCAGAGGGGGGGGGGGTTAGATAAGTGTAGGGCACCCTGACAACCCTGGGCACTGTGCGGGTAAAGCCACTGCCAAACTGACAACCCTGGGCACTGCGTGGGTAAAGGCACTTGCACCCTAAAAACCCTGGGCACTGCGTGGGTAAAGCCACTGGCACCCTGACAACCCTGGGCACTGTGCAGGTCAAGCCACTGGCACCCTGACAACCCTGGGCACTGCGTGGGTAAAGTCACTGGCACCCTGACAACCCTGGGCACTGCATGGGTAAAGCCACTGGCACCCTGACAACCCTGGGCACTGCGTGGTTAAAGCCACTGGCACCCTTACAACCCTGGGCACTGTGCAGGTCAAGCCACTGGCACCTTGACAACCCTGGTCACTGCGTGGGTAAAGTCACTTGCACCCTGACAACCCTCGGCACTGCATGGGTAAAGTCACTTGCACCCCGACAACCCTGGGCACTGCGTGGGTAAAGCCACTGGCACCCTGACAAGCCTGGGCAATGTGCGGGTAAAGCCACTGGCACCCTGACAACCCTGGGAACTGTGCGGGTAAAGCCACTGGCACCCTGACAACCAGTGACATCACTGGTTGATAAGGAGAATGACGGGTGCTTGCACAGCATCGTTATTTACTCCTCCTCATCCCTTCTCCATCAGCTCCGGGGTCAAGAAGAGAAACTGAGCTAGAACCATATCCATCGAACGTTCTGCACAGGAGGGAGACAGTTTATTAAATGAAACACAGAATCCATAATGAAATTTGCAAGCCAGAGTTTAAGCCAACCAACCCTGACCAAAATATTCAGCATGTAACTGCGGCTCCATCCAAGTATGAAACGGAGGGTGAAAGAGGTGGAAGGACCCCGCTGGATTCACTAAAGACGCCTTTAACCTTCCACCCTTTTCCTAAGAGAGCGCATCATACTGCGTGCGCATAAAGCGCGCTACAAATCATTACATATTGTCATACATTACAATTAAACACCAAATCATTTACAGCCATAGGTCAGTACAAGATATATGAAACATTATGTGCCAGGTATGCCGGCTCCCGACGCTCCAACACTGGTTAAATGTGTCCCTAGGGGGTGCTTTCTAACTGTGTGGGGGGATGGACTTCTGGAATGAACACAGGGACCTGTGATCCTAAATAAGAGGATTCCTGTGTTCATTGCTGACACAACAGCAGACCGTCGTTCTGTCTCCACAGGGAGGGATTACGGGTGCCGCTGGACCCGCTGATCAGCTTCCCCTGTGGTGATTGGGCGCACGCACGCCTCCACTTGTGGTTTTGTGTACTGTGTGGGAGGTTCTTTTACCAGGGGAAGGCATGCAGGAATACAGGATCCATGCCTTCCCTACTGACAGAACGGCAATCTACCTTCTTTACACAGACCGCTGTTCTCCCTCTGTACCGAAGGATCGGCGAGTGCCGGCGGACATCAAGTCAGTGGCACCCGCCGATCAGCTCCCGCTAAGCATAATCCCAGCAGGAGCGGGCCAGCAGTGGTGTGCGTGCGTGCCCCAGACCTGGAAGTGTCGGATAGTGTACTAGTTACATGACCCGGCGCAGCCGTGCCACTTTGCAGCCGCATATGTACGTTATACAGCCGGTAAAGGGTTAAACCAGTTCAGCGCTCACCCCTGTACACTCCATGTGGAGCAAAGCAAGTTTTCTGCTATGGGCCTGATTATAAACCACCTCAAATCCAGCACCCCAACACCCTTCCACTACAGGACATTTTTCAGCACTTAGCACTGTTAAACTTTGAATGACAATTATTCTGTCTTTTTTTTTTTTTTTCGTTTTTTTTTTTTTTTATTAATCTCAGGCTTTCCAGTCTAGAGGAGAGATGTGGGAACTACTAAACCTTGATCGCACTGTAAAGAGGACCTTTCATGCCCTATTCCTATTACAAGGGATGTGAACATTCCTTCTAAAAGAGAAAAAAGCGATCAAAAAATATTTTTTAAAAAAAAAGGGAAAAAGTGTCAAAGTAAAAAAAACAAATACAACGAAAAGATGATATATCTATCTATATCTATTTGCACACACACAATATATATATATATATATATATATATATATATATATATATATATATACATATACATATACACACACACACACACACACACATCTATATTATATATTACACACACACACCCATATATATATATATATATATATATATATATATATATATATATATATATATATATGTATGTTCTGAGCACTGACAGGCTGACCCCCCCACCCCTTCAACCTCTGCAGTAATGCTGGCAGCACTCATACGTCTATTTCCCAAAGACAACCTCTGGATATGACGCTGAGCACGTGAACTCAACTTCTTTGATTGACCATAGTGAGGCCTGTTCTGAGTGGAACCTGTCCTGTTAAACCACTGTATTGTCTTGACCACCGTGCTGCAGCTCAGTTTTAGGGTCTTGGCAATCTTCTTATAGCCTAGGCCATCTTTATGTAGCAACAATTCTTTTTTTCAGATCCTCAGAAAGTTCTTTGCCATGAGGTGCCATGTTGAACTTCCAGTGACCAGTATGAAAGAGTGAGAGCGATAACACCAAATTCAACACACCTGCTCTCCATTCACACCTGAGACCTTGTAACACTAACGAGTCACATGACACCGGGGAGGGAAAATGGCTAAATGGCCTCAATTTGGACATTTTCACTTAGGGGTGTACTCACTTTTGTTGCCAGCGGTTTAGCCATTAATGGCTGTGTGTTGAGTTATTTTGAGGGGACAGCAAATTTACACTGTTATACAAGCTGTACACTCACTACTTTACATTGTAGCAAAGTGTCATTTCTTCAGTGTTGTGAGATACTGTGTATATATATATATATATATATAGGGTTCTGAGTCATTTTCTAGCAAACAAATGATGATTTTTATTTATGTAGGAGAGGAATGCCAGAATAGGCCGCGGTTGGATGGCTCACTACACAGGGTGATCTGGGAATCAGTGTCCAAGCACTAAAGCTCTCACAGTAATAAGGACATTTACACTTTGTTTACTTTAAGGCTACATTCACATGTGGGCTTAGCGGATCGCGGGCACAATTACCGCGATTCTGCCCGCGATCCGGAAATCATTGCAAATCGCAGGACGCCTGTGCGATGCCCGTGATTTGCAATGGCACCCCAAACACAGAATCGCTGGACGCATGATGCCCAAAAAAGGTACAAGAGCTTCTTTTGTGCATCATCGGCAGGAGGAAATCGCGGCAACATCGCACAGCGTTTGGGGTGCTATAGCAAATCACGGGCATGCACAGGCATCCCGCGATTTGCAATGATTTCCGGATCGCGGGCAGAATCGAGGTAATTGTGCCCGCGATCTGCTACGCCCACATGTGAGCGTAGCCTAAGACTAGTTTTATATTTTTAGTATTTACTTATATTATACCAGTTTTTTGTTTATTTTTAGAATATTTTTAGAATCACCATATTTATACCATAACAGTTTGGGTATTATGACCATTTATGGTGGTATATTTATGCGGCGGTGTTCAGGCACACTCTGACTCGCGCGGCGGTGTTCAGGCACACTCTGACTCGCGCGGCGGTGTTCAGGCACACTCTGACTCGCGCGGCGGTGTTCAGGCACACTCTGACTCGCGCGGCGGTGTTCAGGCACACTCTGACTCGCGCGGCGGTGTTCAGGCACACTCTGACTCGCGCGGCGGTGTTCAGGCACACTCTGACTCGCGCGGCGGTGTTCAGGCACACTCTGACTCGCGCGGCGGTGTTCAGGCACACTCTGACTCGCGCGGCGGTGTTCAGGCACACTCTGACTCGCGCGGCGGTGTTCAGGCACACTCTGACTCGCGCGGCGGTGTTCAGGCACACTCTGACTCGCGCGGCGGTGTTCAGGCACACTCTGACTCGCGCGGCGGTGTTCAGGCACACTCTGACTCGCGCGGCGGTGTTCAGGCACACTCTGACTCGCGCGGCGGTGTTCAGGCACACTCTGACTCGCGCGGCGGTGTTCAGGCACACTCTGACTCGCGCGGCGGTGTTCAGGCACACTCTGACTCGCGCGGCGGTGTTCAGGCACACTCTGACTCTTGCACATGATAGTCCTCTCATATCTTTATTGTAACCATAATATACAGGTACCCCTTGAATCATTTTAGTAGGGAATTGTGCCTCATCCACCAATTACTGAACACATTAGACAGAACACATATGGTTCCCTCCATACGGTAAGAATAAAGTTGATAACAGTCCTATTGGGGTCCTCAAATTTCTGAAAGCAGGCCCTCCTTTCCTTGAAGCCCCCCCCCCCCCCGGGATGTTCTCTCTCTTCTGCCTGGGCCCTCAGTGCCTCCTGTGTCCGCCTTATATAGGGGATTATCAGTCTGTATCTCTGAGAAAGTTAACAGCGGTCATATTGGAGGTCATCCAATTTTTGAAAGCAAGTCCCCCTTCCCTTAATGGATGGGGGTGTTCTCTTATCCCCCCCCCCCCCTCCCTCAGATCCCTTAGCATCCCCTGTGCCTAGTTTATATAGGGGATGTTTGATTGTTTCTCATAAAGTTGATAGTCATCATATTGGGGGGTCATTCATATTGTGAAAGCAAGTCCCCCTGTCCCTAATGGCTGGGGGTGTTCTCTCATTCTGGACCCCCCCCCCCCCATCCCTGAGCACCCCCTGTGTCTGCCTCATGTAGGGGATTTGTTGGACATTCTCTCCCCCCCCCCCGATGCTGAGAACTCCCTGTGCCTCTTTTATATAGGTGATTTTTGGTATATAGGGGATTTTTTGGTATATAGGGGATTTTTTGGTATATAGGGGATTTTTCGGTGTTTTCTCAAAGTTTACTGTGGTCATATTGGGAGTCATCCAGTTTGTGAAAGCAAGTCCTCCTGGCCTTTAATGCCTAGGGGTGTTCTCCACCCCCCTTCCGGTCCCTGAAAACCCCCTGTGCCTGCCTTTTATAGGGGATTTTTTGTTAGTTTCTCATAAAGTTGATAGCGGTCATATTGGGGGTCATCCAATTTGTGAAAGCAAGTCTTTAATAACTTGGGGTGTTCTCTCATCTGCCCCCCCCCTCCCCCCATGGTCCCTGATCCCTACCTGTGTCTGCCTTATGTAGGGGATTATTTGTTCATACCCGATAAAGTTGATAGTGGTCACATTGGGGTCCTCCAATTTGTAAATGCAAGTCTCCCTGCCTTAATGCCTGGGGATCTTCTCCACCCACCCGTGTGTCACCCCTTATATAGGGGATTATTTGGCTGTGCCTGATGGATCGGGCTTGCTGGATAGACAGTCACAAATTATGTATTATGTGCCTCTATATATTTTTTGGTTCAATATGTATATGATATTATAACGGGAGGGGAAAAAAATTGGGAGACTTAAGAAATGGAGGACATTTCCAATCGCAAATCATGCATAGATGTTATCCCATGTTTTTTTTATTGGCCTTTTATATCAACATAGCTATCACAATTTTTTATGGATATACAATGTAATAAAATGTTTTTTTTATCTAAATAGAAGAATACAAGGGTTTATGTGGTGCCTCGGAGGTCCAGGTTCTTCTCTCTATCTTCTTGATACACCGGTGTCTTATATGCCTATAGCATATACACTCACCGGCCACTTTATTAGGTACACCTTGTTCAATTGCTTGTTAACAAATTGCTAATCAGCCAATCACATGGCAGCAACTCAATTCATATAGGCACATAGACGTGGTGAAGAAGACTTGCTGAAGTTCAAACCAAGCATCAAAATGGGGAAGAAAGGGGATTTAAGTGACGTTGAACGTGGCATGGTTGTTGGTGGCAGACGGGCTGGTCTGAGTATTTCTGGGATTTTCACACACAACCATCTCTCGGGTTTACAGAGAATGGTGGGAAAAAGAAAAAATATCCAGTGAGCGGCAGTTTTATAGAGGAAAATGCCTTGTTGACGTCAGAGCAGACTGGTTCCAGATGATAAAAAGGCAACAGTAACTCAAATAACCACACATTCTAACCAAGGTATACAGAATACCATCTCAATGCACACCACATTGAACCTTAAAGCAGATGGGCTACAGCAGCAGAAGACCACACCGGGTGCCACTCCTGTCAGCTAACAATAAGAAACGGAGGTTAAAATTGGCACAGGCTCACCAAAATTGGACAATAGAAGATAGGAAAGACATTGCCTGGTCTGATGAGTCTCCATTATAGCTGTGACATTCAGATGTAAGGGTCAGAATTTGAAAGCATGGATCCATCCTGCCTTGTATCAGCGGTTCAGGGTGGTAGAGGTGGTGTAATGGTGTGGGTGATATTTTCTTGGAACACTTTTGCCCCCTTAGTACCAATTGAGCATCTTTTAAATGCCATGGTCTAACTGAGTATTGTTGCTGACCATGTCCAACCCTTTATGACTACAGCAGGGGCGTAACTACAGGGGTTGCAATTGCAACCAGGCCCCATGCTCCAGGGGGCTTGTGTGGCTCCCCTGTACAGCTGGATAGGAGGGGTGGCGGGGGGGGGGCAGCATGTAGAGAAATCACTGTAGCTGCAGGAGGAAAATGGAGGAGATTGGTTCCTCTGTATGCTGCCCCCGCCACTCCTCCTATCCAGTTCACTTGTGTTCTGCTGTCTCTGGGCCCCTGTGTGCTCCCCTGGTCCCCCCCCCCCCCTACTGTGCTCCTTCCCTTCTCCTGCCAGCTTCTGCAGGGGATGTCACAATAGAGAACCAGGAAGGGGGGGGGGGTCAGTAAATATGTAATTTACCAGATTCTTCCTTTTCTGAATGGACAGAGTCATAGTCAGTGACACTGTAAAAAAATAAAATAAAATGATAAAAAATAATACAATTAAAGTACCAAAAAATAAAAACTACTGACACCAGTGGGTGAACTTCCAGGATCACAAATGTCACACTTGCAACCAGGCCCTGGCATTCCACCACCGTGGGGAGGCCCCAAGATGGCAGGAAGAGAGCCCACTGCAGAACTTGTAAAAGGGTCCCGTTGCGGGAACGTAATAAAGGGCCCCACGACGAGAGTAAAGAGCCCTAGGATCTGTGGGAAGAGCCCCAGGCTTGAAGGGAAGGGGTCCCTTCATGCTTTCTTGCACCGGGGCCCTGAAAGTTCTAGTTACGCCTCTGGACAGTATACCCATCTTCTGATGGCTCCTTCCAGCAGGATAATGCACCACGTCACAAAGCTCCAATCATCTCACCACTGGTTTCTTGAAGGTCACTGTACTCAAATGGCCTCCACACTCCCCACATCTCATCCAATAGAGCAAGTTTGGGATGTGGTGGAACATGACAATGAGGTCACTGTACTCCAATGGCCTCCACACTCCCCACATCTCATCCAATAGAGCACCTTTGGGATGTGGTGGAACATGACAATGAGGTCCCTGTACTCCAATGGCCTCCACACTCACCAGAACTCAATCCAATAGAGCACCTTTGGGATGTGGTGGAACATGACAATGAGGTCACTGTACTCCAATGGCCTCCACACTCACCACATCTCATCCAATAGAGCACCTTTGGGATGTGGTGGAACATGACAATGAGGTCACTGTACTCCAATGGCCTCCACACTCACCACATCTCATCCAATGGAGCACCTTTGGGATGTGGTGGAACATGACCATGGGGTCTCTGTACTCCAATGGCCTCCACACTCACCACATCTCATCCAATGGAGCACCTTTGGGATGTGGTGGAACATGACCATGGGGTCTCTGTACTCCAATGGCCTCCACACTCACCACATCTCATCCAATGGAGCACCTTTGGGATGTGGTGGAACATGACAATGAGGTCACTGTACTCCAATGGTCTCCACACTCACCAGATCTCATCCAATAGAGCCCTTTTGGGATGTGGTGGAACATGACAATGAGGTCACTGTCCTCCAATGGCCTCCACACTCACCAGATCTCATCCAATAGAGCACCTTTGGGAGGTGGTGGAACATGACAATGAGGTCACTGTACTCCAATGGCCTCCACACTCACCAGATCTCATCCAATAGAGCACCTTTGGGATATGGTGGAACATGACAATGAGGTCACTGTACTCCAATGGCCTCCACACTCACCACATCTCATCCAATAGAGCACCTTTGGGAGGTGGTGGAACATGACAATGAGGTCACTGTACTCCAATGGCCTCAACACTCACCAGATCTCATCCAATAGAGCACCTTTGGGATATGGTGGAACATGACAATGAGGTCACTGTACTCCAATGGCCTCCACACTCACCACATCTCATCCAATAGAGCACCTTTGGGAGGTGGTGGAACATGACAATGAAGTCACTATACTCCAATGGCCTCCACACTCACCACATCTCATCCAATAGAGCACCTTTGGGATGTGGTGGAACATGACAATGAGGTCACTGTACTCCAATGGCCTCCACATGTCATCCAATAGAGCCCTTTTGGGATGTGGTGTAATGGGGGATCCGCATCATGGATGTGCAGCCGACAAATATGATGCCATCATGTCACTATGGACCAAAATCTCTGAGGAATGTTTCCAACACCTTGTAGAATCTAGGCCCCCAAGAACGAAGGCAGTTCTGAAGGCAAAAGGGGGTCCAACCCGGTCCTAGCAAGGTATATCTAATAAAGTGGCCGGTAAGTGTAAAGCCTTGGTCCTCAACCCTGGTCCTCAGGGCCCACTAACAGGCCAGGTTTGCAAGATAACTGAAATACATCACAGGTGATATCATTTGCTGCTCAGTGATTGCAGTATTCTAGTCTGCATCTCCCCAAGGTAATACCTAAAATCTGGCCTGTTAGTGGGCCCTGAGGACCGGAGTTGAGGACCACTGGTGTAAAGCATTAAAAAGTCCACAATGCCTATAGCAAGCACATATTCTATGACGGAAATGAAGAAAAATAAAAATGCAGAGCGGATCAATGAAAAACAGCACAGAAAATAAGACATTTACAGGTCCCTTTAATCTCCTTCACCAAAAAAAAATATCAGCGGCAAGGGGGAGGGGGGCAGGGCTGTCACCAGCTGCAGTGGCTCCTACCTTCACAGTGCTTAACCTCCCCCACATCCCTCATTAGAATCCATCGCCCAGCTGCAAGCCTGCAGCCTGAAATACATCGCACCAAGGCAAGCATGTCACCGATGAACAGCTAGGGGGATTTATATAAAAATAATAAAACACAGCATCTGCTTAGACGCTCCACACTCAGACCCTGGCGATAATGCAATTAACCTTTAAAAATCTGAAATTCCTCAAACAGCGGCCGCTGAGCGCTTAGGAATATTGCATGGGGGGCCAATCTCTCCTCCTTTTCCTTTCAGACAGAATGACATTCTGCAGCCTGGGCAAGGTGTCTTATATCACAGACTGATCTCCTTGTGAGGCTGGAGGATGTCTGCTGGGTGGGGGGGGGGGGGGACTTACTGGCTCTCTTAGTTTACAGACAGCGGATATTATGGCCATATCCTGGGAGAATCAGCAGAATCCATAAAAGATGAGAGTAACTGTATATAATATATGACTAAGGCACTTCAAAGAAAAAAAGTAGCAGCAAGGCGGACATAAAAGCAATTCAATGATAGAGTGCGGTAAAAGTGAACAACAATCTCTTTACTAAATAGAAGAGTTCCAGAGCCTTGTAGGAGGTAAAACGTTAAAAGTACACGGTATTATCTGAGAGAAAAGAGCAAATTGAGACATTTCTATGTAACGGTAACAGTGATAGTACTGTACAGACAGCAGAGCTATAGTATAGCATAGTAACCCTTCAGTAATAATAAACACAGAGATCTGAGATTAAGTGCCGACTCACATATAAGCGATGCGGGAAACCCTGCGAATCCACAAGTTCCCGCATGGCATTCAAATCGCAGGCAGTTCACACTGCCGTATGCGAATCGCTGGCGGTGTCAATACAAAGTTAACGACATCCCCCAGGTCAGTTCGCATATCGCAGTGCGAACTGTCAGTTAAGACATGAATTGGATTGCATTGGTCTGAACCACCATGCGATCCGATTCTGCCGCGGACCCAAAAAAAAGGGTCCTGTGCATGTTGTGATTGCATACTATCGGTATTGTTGAATTTGCATCACACAGACATCGCATGTGATTTTCAGAGCAGTGCGCTCCAAATCACATGCGATGTCTGACATCGCTATAGTGTGAACCCGGGACTAAGACAGGCAGAGATCAGGGTGTAGAACATCAGTAAGCAGTAAAAGATCAGGGTGTGGAACATCAGAAGACAGTCAGAGATCAGAGTATGGAGACCAGGGTGTATAACATCAGAAGACAGTCAGAGATCAGGGTGTAGGACATCAGAAGACAGTCAGAAATCAGGGTGTAGGACATCAGAAGACAGTCAGAAATCAGGGTGTAGGACATCAGAAGACAGTCAGAAATCAGGGTGTAGGACATCAGAAGACAGTCAGAAATCAGGGTGTAGGACATCAGAAGACAGTCAGAAATCAGGGTGTAGGACATCAGAAGACAGTCAGAAATCAGGGTGTAGGACATCAGAAGACAGTCAGAAATCAGGGTGTAGGACATCCGAAGACAGTCAGAAATCAGGGTGTAGGACATCCGAAGACAGTCAGAAATCAGGGTGTAGGACATCCGAAGACAGTCAGAAATCAGGGTGTAGGACATCAGAAGACAGTCAGAAATCAGGGTGTAGGACATCAGAAGACAGTCAGAAATCAGAGTATGGAGACCAGGGTGTACAACATCAGAAGACAGTCAGAGATCAGGGTGTAGGACATTAAATGACTGTCAGACCCTGACTCTGACCCTGATCTCCTAGGGTGTAGGACATCAGAAGACAGTCAGAAATTAGGGTGTAGGACATCAGAAGAAAGTCAGAAATTAGGGTGTAGGACATCAGAAGAAAGTCAGAGATCAGGGTGTAGGACATCAGAAGACAATCAGAAATCAGGGTGTAGGACATCAGAAGACAGTCAGAGATCAGTGTGTAAGACATCAGAAGACAGTCAGAGATTAGGGTGCAGGACATTAAATGACTGTCATAGATCAGGGTGTAGGATATCCGAAGACAGTCATAGATCAGGGTGTAGGATATCCGAAGACAGTCAGAGATCAGGGTGTGGAACATCAGACGACAGTCAGAGACCAGGGTATAATACATCAGAAGACAATCAGAGATGAAGGTGCAGGACAACAGAAGACAGTCAGAAATCAGAGTGTGGAGCATCAGAAGACAGTCAGAGATCAGGGTGTAGGACACCAGGTGACCATCAGAGATCAGGGTGCAGGACATCAGAAGACAGTCAGAGATCAGGGTGTGGTGATCTCTGACTGTCTTCTGATGTTCTACACCCTTATCTCTGACTATCTCCTGATGCCCCACACCTTGAACTCTGACTTTCTTCTGATGTCCTACACCCTGATCTCTGACCTGATCTCATAGGGTGTAGGACATCAGAAAACAGTCAAATTTTAGGGTGTAAAACATCAGAGACAGTCATTTCAATCTTCCAGATATAAACTGGAAAACCAAAATAGCAAGTTCTACCAGGAGTACAGATATTCTAAATTCCCTACTGGGGTTGTCTCTGCAACAAGTGGTTGAGGAGCCAACCCGGAGGGAGGCCATTTTGGATTTGGTATTCACAAATGGGGATTTGGTATATGATGTCATTGTAGGCGAAACCTTGATCACCAGTCAGTGTGGTTTAATATAAGAACTGTGAAAGAGTCACACCACACAAAAACAAAAGTTTTAGATTTTAGAAAAACAGACTTTTCAAAAATGAAATTAGTCATAAATGAGTCCTTATCAGACTGGAACGGATTACATGGAGTCCAGGAGAAATGGGACTACTTAAAAGGTGCATTATTGAAGACAACAGAAAATTGCATTAGACTTGTCAGTAAAAGCAAAAAAAGGAAGAGACCACTGTGGTACTCAGCAGAAGTGGCCCAAATCAATAAAAATAAAAAGCTAGCATTTTGTAATTATAAAAAAACCCAGAGCAATGAAGATAAGGAAATCTACAAGATTAGGCAGAAAGAGGCCAAGCAAGTTATAAGAACTTCATAAGCACAGGCAGAAGAAAAACTAGCTCAGTCTATGAAAAAGGGGGATAAGACATTCTTCAGATATATAAATGGAAAAAGGAAATTAAAACAAGGAATAACTAAATTAAAAACAAAGGACGGAAGGTATGTAGAAGAGAATAAAGGGCTAGCCGACTGCCTTAATGAATACTTCTGTTCAGTTTTTACAGAAGAAAAAGAAGGAGAAGGACCTCCACTTGAAAGGATGACTAATGAATCATTTGATGCATGTGTCTTTACAGAGGAAGACGTTCTAAGATTGCTGTCTAAAGTGAAGACAAATAAGTCACAGGGTCCTGATGAGATACACCCAAGATTATTAAAAGAGCTTAGTGGTGAGCTGGCAAAACCATTAACAGATTTATTTAACCAATCATTAGTAACAGGAGTCGTCCCGGAAGATTGGAAATTGGCAAATGTCATGCCCATTCACAAGAAAGGTAGTAGGGAGGAATCGAGCAACTATAGACCAGTGAGTCTGACATCAATAGTAGGCAAATTAATGGAAACCCTATTAAAGGATAGGATTGTGGAACATCTTAAATCCCATGGATTGCAAGATGAAAAACAACATGGGTTTACTTCAGGGAGATCATGTCAAACAAATCTTATAGATTTTTTTGATTGGGTGACTAAAATAATAGACGGTGGAGGTGCAGTAGACATTGCATATCTAGATTTTAGTAAGGCTTTTGACACTGTCCCACATAGAAGACTTATCAATAAACTGCAGTCATTGAGCATGGACTCCCATATTGTTGAGTGGATTAGGCAGTGGCTGAGTGACAGACAACAGAGGGTTGTAGTCAATGGAGAACATTCAGAACAAGGTCATGTTACCAGTGGGGTACCTCAGGGATCTGTACTGGGACCAATTTTGTTTAATATCTTCATAAGTGATATTGCAAAAGGCCTCGATGGTAAGGTTTGTCTTTTTGATGATGACACAAAGATATGTAACAGGGTTGATGTTCCTGGAAGGAAACGCCAAATGGAAAAGGATTTAGGAAAACTAGAAGAATGGTCAGAACTCTGGCAACTGAAATTTAATGTGGATAAGTGCAAGATAATGCACCTGGGGCGTAAAAACCCAAAGGGCAGAATATAGAATATTTGACACAGTCCTGACCTCAGTATCTGAGGAAAGGGATTTAGGAGTAATTATTTCATAAGACTTAAAGGTGGGAAGACAATGTAATAGAGCAGCACGAAATGCCAGCAGAATGCTTGGATGTATAGGGAGAGGTATAAGCAGTAGAAAGAGAGAACTGCTTATGCCGCTGTACAGAACACTGGTGAGACCTCACTTGGAGTTTTTTGCGCAGTACTGGAGGCCATATCTCCAGAAGGATATAGATACTCTAGAGAGAGTCCAGAGAAGAGCTACTAAACTAGTACATGGATTGCAGGAAAAAACTTACCAGGAAAGGTTAAAGGACCTTAACATGTATAGCTTGGAAGAAAGAAGAGACAGAGGGGATATGATAGAAACTTTTAAATACATAAAGGGAATCAACTCGGTAAAGGAGGAGAGCATATTTAAAAGAAGAAAAACTACCACAAGAGGACACAGTTTTAAATTAGAGGGGCAAAGGTTTAAAAGTAATATGAGGAAGTATTACTTTACTGAGAGAGTAGTGGATGCATGGAATAACCTTCCTGCAGAAGTGGTAGCTGCAAATACAGTGAAGGAGTTTAAGCATGCATGGGATAGGCATAAGGCTATCCTTCATATAAGATAGGGCCAGGGACTATTCATAGGATTCAGATATATTGGGCAGACTAGATGGGCCAAATGGTTCTTATCTGCCGACACATTCTATGTTTCTATGTCAGCGATCAGGGTGTTTGAAATTATAAGACAGTTAAAAATCAGGGTGTAGGATATCAGAAAACAGTCAGAGATCAGGGTGTAGGATATCAGAAAACAGTCAGAGATCAGGGTGTAGGATATCGGAAGACAGTCAGAGATCAGGGTGTAGGATATCGGAAGACAGTCAGAGATCAGGGTGTAGGATATCGGAAGACAGTCAGAGATCAGGGTGTAGGATATCGGAAGACAGTCAGAGATCAGGGTGTAGGATATCGGAAGACAGTCAGAGATCAGGGTGTAGGATATCGGAAGACAGTCAGAGATCAGGGTGTAGGATATCGGAAGACAGTCAGAGATCAGGGTGTAGGATATCGGAAGACAGTCAGAGATCAGGGTGTAGGATATCGGACGACAGTCAGAGATCAGGGTGTAGGATATCGGACGACAGTCAGAGATCAGGGTGTAGGATATCGGAAGACAGTCAGAGATCAGGGTGTAGGATATCGGAAGACAGTCAGAGATCAGGGTGTAGGATATCGGAAGACAGTCAGAGATCAGGGTGTAGGATATCGGAAGACAGTCAGAGATCAGGGTGTAGGATATCGGAAAACAGTCAGAGATCAGGGTGTAGGATATCGGAAGACAGTCAGAGATCTGGGTGTAGTAGATCGGAAGACAGTCAGATCAGGGTGTAGGATATCGGAAGACAGTCAGAGATCAGGGTGTAGGATATCGGAAGACAGTCAGATCAGGGTGTAGGATATCGGAAGACAGTCAGAGATCAGGGTGTAGGATATCGGAAGACAGTCAGAGATCAGGGTGTAGGATATCAGAAGACAGTCAGAGATCAGGGTGTAGTATATCGGAAGACAGTCAGAGATCAGGGTGTAGGATATCGGAAGACAGTCAGAGATCAGGGTGTAGGATATCAGAAGACAGTCAGAGATCAGGGTGTAGTATATCGGAAGACAGTCAGAGATCAGGGTGTAGTATATCGGACGACAGTCACAGATCAGGGTGTAAAACATCAGAAGACAGTCAGAGATCAGAATTTAGGACACTGAGAAAAAAATGACCACCAAGCTGAAAGCTGTAAAGTTTGCAGATAACAAAATGTGGAGATCTAAAAAAGGTAAAAACAGTGCCCAGTCAAGAGTGGGCAATAACATCAACACAGCTAAGAAAATTGCTGAACTAAAAAGGACACCAGGAACGTGGTTGTGCTGTAAAAGCAAGGACTGGGGAAGTAAAAGCCATGTAGAGCCAGGGTCAATACAGATATTGCCCCGGGAGCCAGAACTAGGACTTAGTGTACTAACCAGAGACACTAGATAGGAGGAGAACAAAGTCTGCTCACCATCAAGCACCAACACCGCCAGTCAATGGGGGATAGAAGATAAAACAAGTCCCAGGAGATATAGTACTGCAAGTGCTAAAGCACAGTCGACTATTGAGCAAGCGCTTTGAGCTTAAACACAGCTGGGTGCAACTGAATGGGGTGCTGAAACAGAAGACAGAGAATCTCGGGTAATGGTTGGCAGCGGGCTGTGTGTGCTGCATTACTTCCTCCACTTACACAGTTACTGCAGTTCAGCACCAGGGAAGGCTCAGCTGCTAGAACAGTCACTGCACCGACAAGAGCTCCCAGTACAGTCACTGCACCGAGGATAGCTGCCAGCACAGACACTACAATGGGGACAGCTCCCAGTACCATCACTGCAGCTCAGGACCAGGAACTGCTCCCAGTACAGTAGCTGCATCAGGTATTTCTCCTAGTACAGTTACTGCATTAGGGACAGCTCCCAGTACAGTCAATGCTGTTCAGCACCAGGGACAGCTCCCAGCACAGCCCAGCATGGGGGACAGCTCCTAGTACTGTCATTGCAGCCCATCACTGGGGAGAGCTCCTAGCACAGTCATTGCTGTTCAGCACCAGGGACAGCTCCCAGTACAGTCATTGCTGTTCAGCACCAGGGACAGCTCCCAGTACAGTCACTGCTGTTCAGTACAGTCACAGATCCCAGTACAGTCACTGCTATTCAGCACCAGGGACAGCTCCCAGTACAGTCATTGCTGTTCAGCACCAGGGACAGCTCCCGGTACAGACACTGCTGTTCGGTACAGTCACAGATCCCAGTATAGTCATTGCTGTTCGGCACAGGGGACAGCTCCCAGTGCAACCATCACAGGGGACAGATCCCAGTACACTCACTGCTGTTCAGCACCAGGGACAGCTCCTAGTACAGTCATTGCTGTTCAGCACCAGGGACAGCTCCCAGTACAGCCCAGCATGGGGGACAGCTCCTAGTACTGTCATTGCAGCCCATCACTGGGGACAGCTCCTAGCACAGTCATTGCTGTTCAGCACCAGGGACAGCTCCCAGTACAGTCATTGCTGTTCAGTACAGTCACAGATCCCAGTACAGTCACTGCTGTTCAGTACAGTCACAGATCCCAGTACAGTCACTGCTATTCAGCACCAGGGACAGCTCCCAGTACAGTCATTGCTGTTCAGCACCAGGGACAGCTCCCAGTACAGACACTGCTGTTCGGTACAGTCACAGATCCCAGTATAGTCATTGCTGTTCGGCACAGGGGACAGCTCCCAGTGCAACCATCACAGGGGACAGATCCCAGTACACTCACTGCTGTTCAGCACCAGGGACAGCTCCCAGTACAGTCACTGCTGTTCAGCACCAGGGACAGCTCCCAGTACAGTCACTGCTGTTCAGCACCAGGGACAGCTCCCAGTACAGTCACTGCTGTTCAGCACCAGGGACAGCTCCCAGTACAGTCACTGCTGTTCAGCACCAGGGACAGCTCCCAGTACAGTCACTGCTGTTCAGCACCAGGGACAGCTCCCAGTACAGTCACTGCTGTTCAGCACCAGGGACAGCTCCCAGTACAGTCACTGCAGCTCAGCACAGGGGACAGCTACTGCTACAGCCAATACAGCCCAGCACCGGGGACAGCTCCCAGCGCCCACACAATACCTGACCTGGCTGCCAAGCACACCAAGCCCAGCTCCTGACATTGCAGCAAACGTTTCAGCCTACGCAGCCCATCATCCCCCCCAATGTGCAGCGTGTCTGGAAATACAAAGCGACCAGGAGGAGATATACTGCCTTGCAGTGTAATCCCAGTACAGGAAGGTTATCCAGTGTGGCCCCCTGCACCCAGCGAGGGCCACATTCCCAATATACGAAGGTTAATGGATCATGTCTTCCAGTATCACATCAAATAACCAGAAATCTATTTAAAAATGTACTCCCTGCACCCTTACACTGCTGATGCATGGTCCAAACAGCATATTATCCCAGCACTGTCCCCCACAGCCTGGGGATGTCACCTCTTCTACTATCTAATCCCACATTACACTATATTATTATACTCCAGGATGAGCAGTGCATTATATATTACACTATATTATTATACTACAGGATGAGCAGTGCATTATATATTACACTCCAGGTATTATACATTACACTATATTATTATACTCCAGGTATTATATATTACACTATATTATACTCCAGGATGCCCAGTGCATGATACAATACAACAGAACAGCCAGCTGCATTATTATAATACATCCTGCATTCCCCTTTGAAATGTATTACCGGATCATTATCTGGACCAGCACACAGCCATGACATTGTATTTCAAATAACACAGCTCCACATCCTCTATTCCCTAATGCCAGTTCATCATCTCCCTCCCCTAACCCCCCCCCCCCTTCAGGAAAAACAGTGTGTGATTCCCAGCAACCCCCATGCAGTAAGTGGACTCTTCCTTGAACCAACACCTTGCCAGGGCATTCTTTCCAACACTCCACATTCCAAGCGGATATTCCCAGCCCATGGATTGGATCTCCCAGATAATCATTTACATTGCATTTACATCATACACGCTCTATGAAGATGATTTCTAGTACCTTCATACCAGCCCCCCCCCCCCCCTTACCCAAAATCACCATTGTATTCCTCTTATACACACATTCAGCCTGCCAGCATTACTCCCTGATCTCCCTGTCATTGCATTACATTGTAGCTTTAGCAGAACAGGAATCCATGTACAGCTCTGCTATGACATGACAGCTTGTACCCAAATATAAATAGAAAATATATTTTAAGCAATGTAAACACACAACTACTTCACAGCAATTACACCACACACCTCATTAATAGTACCCAAAAATTACCGGATCCCTATTCCCAGCACCCCAACAATTACCAGATCCCTATTACTGACATCCTAAAATTACGGGATCCCTAATACTGACACCCGACAATTACTGGATCCCTATTCCCGACAATTACCAGATCCCAATTACTGACACCCAACAATTACCGGATCCCTATTACTGACACCCAACAATTACCGGATCCCTATTACTGACACCCAACAATTACCGGATCCCTATTACTGACACCCAACAATTACCGGATCCCTATTCCCGACAATTAACCAGATCCCTATTCCCGACACACAAAAAATACAGGATCCTTATTCCAGACAACCGACAATTACTGGATCCCTTTTACTGGCACCCAACAACTACTGGATCCCAATTCCCAGCACCCGACAATTACTTCTCCATATCATTGCCCGGCCGCACAGCAGTTTATTTTTTGAATTTCAGCACAATCCGGACATGAAAAGGATTTGATTTTAATAAAAATGAATAAAATATTGCCCATATCACAGTGATAGCACATTACTAGAGAAAAACTCACACATGTCCAACATATACATTATATATAATCACATCATTGGGGGAGGCCTCCCCTGTACCCAACATCACTGGGAGGAGGCCTCCCCTGTACCCAACACCAATGGGGGGAGGCCTCCCCTGTACCCAACACCAATGGGAGGAGGCCTCCCCTGTACCCAACACCAATAGGAGGAGGCCTCCCCTGTACCCAACACCAATAGGGGGAGGCCTCCCCTGTACCCAACACCAATAGGGGGAGGCCTCCCCTGTACCCAACACCAATAGGAGGAGGCCTCCCCTGTACCCAACGTCACTGGGGGGAGGCCTCCCCTGTACCCAACACCAATAGGGGGAGGCCTCCCCTGTACCCAACACCAATAGGGGGAGGCCTCCCCTGTACCCAACATCACTGGGAGGAGGCCTCCCCTGTACCCAACACCAATAGGGGGAGGCCTCCCCTGTAACCAACATCACTGGGGGAGGCCTCCCCTGTAACCAACATCACTGGGGGAGGCCTCCCCTGTACCCAACATCATTGGGGGAGGCCTCCCCTGTACCCAACATCACTGGGGGAGGCCTCCCCTGTACCCAACATCACTGGGGGAGGCCTCCCCTGTACCCAACACCAATAGGAGGAGGCCTCCCATGTACCCATCACTGGGGGAGGCCTCCCCTGGACCCCACATCACTTGGGGAAGCCTTCATTGTACAATACATCACTGGGGAAGTTTTCCCTGTACTCCACCTCACTGGGGGAGGCCTCCCCCGTACCCATCACATCACTGGGGGAGGCCTCCCCCGTACCCATCACATCACTGGGGGAGGCCTCCCCCGTACCCATCACCACTGAGGGAAGGCCCCCCCCCGTACCCATCACCACTGAGGGAAGGCCCCCCCGTACCCATCACCACTGAGGGAAGGCCTCCCCCGTACCCACCACCACTGGGGTTAGGCCTCCCCCGTACCAACCACCACTGGTCCAACATATACATTATATATAATCACATCATTGGGGGAGGCCTCCCCTGTACCCAACATCACTGGGAGGAGGCCTCCCCTGTACCCAACACCAATGGGGGGAGGCCTCCCCTGTACCCAACACCAATGGGAGGAGGCCTCCCCTGTACCCAACACCAATAGGAGGAGGCCTCCCCTGTACCCAACACCAATAGGGGGAGGCCTCCCCTGTACCCAACACCAATAGGAGGAGGCCTCCCCTGTACCCAACACCAATAGGAGGAGGCCTCCCCTGTACCCAACGTCACTGGGGGGAGGCCTCCCCTGTACCCAACACCAATAGGGGGAGGCCTCCCCTGTACCCAACACCAATAGGGGGAGGCCTCCCCTGTACCCAACACCAATAGGGGGAGGCCTCCCCTGTACCCAACATCACTGGGAGGAGGCCTCCCCTGTACCCAACACCAATAGGGGGAGGCCTCCCCTGTAACCAACATCACTGGGGGAGGCCTCCCCTGTAACCAACATCACTGGGGGAGGCCTCCCCTGTAACCAACATCACTGGGGGAGGCCTCCCCTGTACCCAACATCATTGGGGGAGGCCTCCCCTGTACCCAACATCACTGGGGGAGGCCTCCCCTGTACCCAACACCAATAGGGGAGGCCTCCCATGTACCCATCACTGGGGGAGGCCTCCCCTGGACCCCACATCACTTGGGGAAGCCTTCATTGTACAATACATCACTGGGGAAGTTTTCCCTGTACTCCACCTCACTGGGGGAGGCCTCCCCCGTACCCATCACATCACTGGGGGAGGCCTCCCCCGTACCCATCACATCACTGGGGGAGGCCTCCCCCGTACCCATCACCACTGAGGGAAGGCCCCCCCGTACCCATCACCACTGAGGGAAGGCCTCCCCCGTACCCACCACCACTGGGGTTAGGCCTCCCCCGTACCAACCACCACTGGGGGAGCCTCCCTGTACCCATCAGTAGGGGAGTCTTCCCTTGTACCCCATATTACTGGGATAGGCTCCCCTGTACCCCATACCAATGGGATAGGCTCCCCTGTACCCAATATAATTGGGATAGTCCCCCCTAAAAACTTTTCATAGCCAGAAAGGTATTGCCCAGTGTCTTGTCCTATCACTAGAGCTGTCCTTCCACATGGAAGAGTTGGCCTATTGCCAGCACTGCAAGTACCTTCTTCCCTTCAAAACATTGTGACTATATCAGATCCTCCCAGTACTTCCATTACAGTGTGCCTACTTCCCAGTACAAACTATCCCTACCTCCCAACCAGGGCCCTCTTCCCAGTACAAACTATCCCTACCTCCCAACCAGGGCCCTCTTCCCAGTACAAACTACCCCTACCCCCCAACCAGGGCCCTCTTCCCAGTCCAGTATCCCCTATTATTATACCCCAACCCCTCTCCCTTTTGCTTCACAGGTGCCCCCCCCCCCCTTATCTCCAGATTTGCCCCCTTCCCCTTTTCCTAACACCTGCCTCTCCCACTGCTATTCTTCAGATTTGCCCCCTTGCCTCCAGATGCCCCCCCCCTTCTTCAAACTTATTTTTCTTACCTCTAGACTTGCTCCTTCATCTTCCCCTTTCCCTCAAACTTGTCTCCCCCCACTAATCTCCAGACTTGCCCTCCCCTTACCCCAATCTTACCTTCAGTCTCCCCCCCCCTCCCTTACCTCCAGACTTGGCCCTTATCCTACCTTTCCCCTCAAACTTGTCTCCTCCCCTCTTACCCCTGGATTTGCTACCTCTCCTTTCCCCAAGCTTTGCCCCCCCCCTCCCTTAGTCCATCCTGCCCCTTCCCCCTCACCCCCTACCTCCAGATGTACCCCCTCCTCCTCACCTGCAGACTTACCCCTTCTCTTCCTCCGCTTTCCTCTAGGATTTGCCCACAATCCCAGACTTGCCCCCACCATTTCACCCCCAGATTTGCCCTTTTCCTTTACCTACCACCAGATTTGCCCCTTCGGCTATCTCCTTCTCTCTTTTACCCCCAGACTTCCTCAGCCACCTTACCCCCAAGACTTGCCCCTCCTCCCTTAATTACTTTTGAGTCCCCCCCCCCTCTTCTCACACTCAGATTTGCCCTTGCATCTTATTCCCAGACTCCCATCCCGCTACTCTTCCCCTTACCTCCAGAGTTGTCCCCCCCCTCCCCTAGATGTGCCACCCCCTTACTTCCAGACTTGCCCCTCCCCCAGCCCCCTCTTACCTCCAGACAGGCCCCCTCCCCCATTGCCCACTTACCTACCTAGCCCCCCATACTTGGCCCCTCCTCAAGTTCCCCTTCCCCCAGACTTGCCCCCCCTCCAGCTACAGACTTGCCCCCCTCTCCCCATACTTGCTTCCCATCCTTCAGTCCCCCCTCCTCCCCTAGACTCACCCCCCTTCCCCCCAGACTTGCCCCCCATCCTTCAGTCCCCCCTCCTCCCCCTAGACTTGCCCCCTCCTCCTCCAGTCCCCCTTCCCCCAATACTTGCCTCCACCTCCAGACTTGCCCCCCCATCCTTCAGTTCCCACTCCTCCCCCTAGATTTGCCCCCTCCCTCGCTCCCCCTTCCCCCCAGACTTGCTCCCCTCCTCCAGTCCCCCTTCCCCCCCATACTTCCTTCACCTCCAGACTTGCCCCCCATCCTTCAGTCCCCCTTTCTCCCACTAGACTTGCCCCCTTCCCCCCATGCTTGCCCTCCTCCTCCAGTCCCTCTTCCCCCCCAGATTTGCCCCCTCCCTCCATTACCCCCAGACTTGCCTTGCCCCCTCCCCAGCCCCCCCCCTTATCTCCAGACTTGCACCCCCCAGCCCCCCTTCTCTCCAGACTTGCCCCCTTCCTCCCCAGCCCCCCCCCTTTACCTCCAGACTTGCTCCCCCCTCCCTTCCAGACTTGCCCCCTTCCCCCAGCCCCCCCTTACCTCCAGACTTGCCCCCCCTCCCTCCAGACTTGCTCCCCCCTCCCTTCAGACTTGCTCCCCCCTCCCTTCCAGACTTGCCCCCTCCCCCCCTATACCTCCAGACTTGCCCCCCCTCCCTTCCCCCCCAGACTTGCCCCCTTCCTCCCCAGCCCCCCCCCCCCTTTACCTCCAGACCTGCCCCCCTCCCTTCCCCCCAGACTTGCCCCCTCCTCCCCAGCCCCCCCCCCCCCTTACCTCCAGACTTGTCCCATCTGCAGGACATGGATGACGGTCTGCCAGGCCCAGACGGAGAGTCTGCAGAGGCGGCGGGGGGCCCCGTAGTGCTGGTAGGGGTGAGTGTTTCCCATCATGGGGGGCCCCCGGCTGCTGAGCCCCTGCACGGCCCCCAGCCCCCCTCCGCTGTAGTCCTGGGCGAACCATCTGAAGCTGAGGATCTGGACGAGGACGGAGGGGACGAGGACGAGGAGAAGGGTCAGGGCGCACGGCACGTAGTCCCTCCGCCGGTAATAGTCCGCCGCCAGCCACAGGTCGGTGCCCACGTCCCAGAAGAAGACCAGCAGGGCCAGTACGATCCATAGGCAGTCCAGCCAGGCCCTCTCCCTACCCGCACCCCCCAACGCCGCCACCACCGCCGGGCCCCCGGGGGCCCCTCTCCGGCTCAGCAGGGAGCGCAGGCAGGCGGAGCGGCAGCCCCAATAACAGGACGACGTGTGACAGCAATGACAGATATGGATGGAACTGCTCCCCTCCTCCTCCTCCTCCCGCTCCACCCCGGCCCCGGGCTCCCGGAGCTGAGCGAAGCCGGAGCCCAACACACCGTCCGACTTGGCCGCCATCTTCCTTCACCCTCTCTCCGCTCCTCCTGGGGGGGGCCGCCGGCTTCCGGACCGCTGACGTCACTTCCCCAGGGGGGAGGGGTGAGAGGTGGGGGGGGGAGTTCAAAATGGCCTCCCTTCCTGGGATGGGGGTCCCCCTATACATGAACCCCCCAACCCCAACCTTTCCAATACATGATCCATCCAGACTGGGACATAAGAAGTTAATGATGGGGCTGTATGATAGGGATCAGGTCCATCAATTTATGAAGGAGGGGGTTCAAAATGGCCTCCCTATCTAGAATAGGGGTCCCCCATATATGAACACCCCAACCTTTCCAATACATGATCCATCCAGACTGGGACATAAGAGGTTAATGAGAGGGCTGTATGATAGGGATCAGCTCCATCAATGTATGTAGGAGGGGGTTCAAAATGGCCTCCCTTCCTGGAATAGGGGGTCCCCCATACATGAACCCCCCAACATAATCAGTACATGGTCCATCCAGACTGGGACATAAGAGGGTAATGATGGGGCTGTATTATAGGGATCAGGTCCATCAATGTATGTAGGAGGGGGTTCAAAATGGCCTCCCTACCTGGGATGGGGGGTCCCCCATACATGAACCCCCCAACATAATCAATACATGGTCCATCCAGACTGGGACATAAGAGGGTAATGATGGGGCTGTATTATAGGGGCTGTATGATAGGGATCAGGTCCATCAATGTATGTAGGAGGGGGTTCAAAATGGCCTCCCTATCTAGAATAGGGGTCCCCCATATATGAACACCCCAACCTTTCCAATACATGATCCATCCAGACTGGGACATAAGAGGTTAATGAGAGGGCTGTATGATAGGGATCAGCTCCATCAATGTATGTAGGAGGGGGTTCAAAATGGCCTCCCTTCCTGGTATAGGGGGTCCCCCATACATGAACCCCCCAACATAATCAGTACATGGTCCATCCAGACTGGGACATAAGAGGGTAATGATGGGGCTGTATTATAGGGATCAGGTCCATCAATGTATGTAGGAGGGGGTTCAAAATGGCCTCCCTACCTGGGATGGGGGGTCCCCCATACATGAACCCCCCAACATAATCAATACATGGTCCATCCAGACTGGGACATAAGAGGGTAATGATGGGGCTGTATTATAGGGGCTGTATGATAGGGATCAGGTCCATCAATGTGTGTAGGAGGGGGTTCAAAATGGCCTCCCTACCTGGAATAGGGGTCCCCCCATACATGAACCCCCCCAACACAATCAATACATGGTTCATCCAGACTGGGACATAAGAGGTTAATGATGGGGCTTTATGATAGGGATCAGCTCCATCAATGTATGTAGGAGGGGGTTCAAAATGGCCTCCCTTCCTGGGATGGGGGTCCCCCCCATACATGAACCCCCCAACCTATCCAATACATGATCTATCCAGAATGGGACGTAAGAAGTTAAAGATGGGGCTGTATGATAGGGATCAGGTTCATCAATGTATGTAGGAGGGGGTTCAAAATGGCCTCCCTACCTGGAATAAGGGTCCCCCCAAACATGGACTCCCCAACCTTTCCAATACATGATCCATCCAGACTGGGACATAAGAGGTTAATGAGAGGGCTGTATGATAGGGATCAGGTCAATCAATTTATAAAGGAGGGGGTTCAAAATGGCCTCCCTACCTGAGATAGGGGTCCCCCCATACATGAACCCCCCCCCCCAACATAATCAATACATGGTCCATCCAGACTGGGACATAAGAGGTAATGATGGGGCTGTATGATAGGGATCAGGTCCATCAATGTGTGTAGGAGGGGGTTCAAAATGGCTTCCCTACCTGGCATAGGGGTCCCCCCAAACATGAACCCCACAACTTAATCAATACATGGTCCATCCAGACTTGGAATTAAGAGGGTAATGATGGGGCTGTATGATAGGGATCAGCTCCATCAATGTATGTAGGAGGGGGTTCAAAATGGCCTCCCTTCTTGGTATAGGGGTCCCCCATACATGAACCCCCCAACATAACCAATACATGATCCATCCAGACTTGAAAATAGGAGGTTAATGATGGGGCTGTATGATAGGGATCAGCTCCATCAATGTATGTAGGAGGGTGTTCAAGGTGGCCTCCCTACCTGGAAGAGGGGTCCCCCCCATACATGAACCTCCCCCCAACATAATCAATACATTGTCCATCCAGACTGGGACATAAGAGGTAATGATGGGGCTGTATTATAGGGGCTGTATGATAGGGATCAGGTCCATCAATGTATGTAGGAGGGGGTTCAAAATGGCCTCCCTACCTGGAATAAGGGTCCCCCCAAACATGAACACCCCAACCTTTCCAATACATGATCTATCCAGACTGGGACATAAGAGGTTATAGATTGGGCTGTATGATAGGGATCAGGTCCATCAATGTATGTAGGAGGGGGTTCAAAATGGCCTCCCTACCTGGAATAGGGGTCCCCCATACATGAACCCCCCAACATAATCAATACATGGTCCATGCAGACTGGGACATAAGAGGTAATGATGGGGCTGTATGATAGGGATCAGGTCCATCAATGTGTGTAGGAGGGGGTTCAAAATGGCTTCCCTACCTGGGATAGGGGTCCCCCCAAACATGAACCCCACAACTTAATCAATACATTGTCCATCCAGACTTGGAATTAAGAGGGTAATGATGGGGCTGTATGATAGGGATCAGCTCCATCAATGTATGAAGGAGGGGGTTCAAAATGGCCTCCCTTCCTGGAATAGGGGGTCCCCCCAAACATGAACCCCCCAACCCCAACCTTTCCAATACATGATCCATCCAGACTTGGGACATAAGAGGCTAATGATTAGGCTGTATGATAGGGATCAGGTCCATCAATGTGTGTAGGAGGGGGTTCAAAATGGCCTCCCTATCTAGAATAGGGGTCCCCCATATATGAACACCCCAACCTTTCCAATACATGATCCATCCAGACTGGGACATAAGAGGTTAATGAGAGGGCTGTATGATAGGGATCAGCTCCATCAATGTATGTAGGAGGGGGTTCAAAATGGCCTCCCTTCCTGGAATAGGGGGTCCCCCATACATGAACCCCCCAACATAATCAGTACATGGTCCATCCAGACTGGGACATAAGAGGGTAATGATGGGGCTGTATTATAGGGATCAGGTCCATCAATGTATGTAGGAGGGGGTTCAAAATGGCCTCCCTACCTGGGATGGGGGGTCCCCCATACATGAACCCCCCAACATAATCAATACATGGTCCATCCAGACTGGGACATAAGAGGGTAATGATGGGGCTGTATTATAGGGGCTGTATGATAGGGATCAGGTCCATCAATGTATGTAGGAGGGGGTTCAAAATGGCCTCCCTATCTAGAATAGGGGTCCCCCATATATGAACACCCCAACCTTTCCAATACATGATCCATCCAGACTGGGACATAAGAGGTTAATGAGAGGGCTGTATGATAGGGATCAGCTCCATCAATGTATGTAGGAGGGGGTTCAAAATGGCCTCCCTTCCTGGTATAGGGGGTCCCCCATACATGAACCCCCCAACATAATCAGTACATGGTCCATCCAGACTGGGACATAAGAGGGTAATGATGGGGCTGTATTATAGGGATCAGGTCCATCAATGTATGTAGGAGGGGGTTCAAAATGGCCTCCCTACCTGGGATGGGGGGTCCCCCATACATGAACCCCCCAACATAATCAATACATGGTCCATCCAGACTGGGACATAAGAGGGTAACGATGGGGCTGTATTATAGGGGCTGTATGATAGGGATCAGGTCCATCAATGTGTGTAGGAGGGGGTTCAAAATGGCCTCCCTACCTGGAATAGGGGTCCCCCCATACATGAACCCCCCCAACACAATCAATACATGGTTCATCCAGACTGGGACATAAGAGGTTAATGATGGGGCTTTATGATAGGGATCAGCTCCATCAATGTATGTAGGAGGGGGTTCAAAATGGCCTCCCTTCCTGGGATGGGGGTCCCCCCCATACATGAACCCCCCAACCTATCCAATACATGATCTATCCAGAATGGGACGTAAGAAGTTAAAGATGGGGCTGTATGATAGGGATCAGGTTCATCAATGTATGTAGGAGGGGGTTCAAAATGGCCTCCCTACCTGGAATAAGGGTCCCCCCAAACATGGACTCCCCAACCTTTCCAATACATGATCCATCCAGACTGGGACATAAGAGGTTAATGAGAGGGCTGTATGATAGGGATCAGGTCAATCAATTTATAAAGGAGGGGGTTCAAAATGGCCTCCCTACCTGAGATAGGGGTCCCCCCATACATGAACCCCCCCCCCCCAACATAATCAATACATGGTCCATCCAGACTGGGACATAAGAGGTAATGATGGGGCTGTATGATAGGGATCAGGTCCATCAATGTGTGTAGGAGGGGGTTCAAAATGGCTTCCCTACCTGGCATAGGGGTCCCCCCAAACATGAACCCCACAACTTAATCAATACATGGTCCATCCAGACTTGGAATTAAGAGGGTAATGATGGGGCTGTATGATAGGGATCAGCTCCATCAATGTATGTAGGAGGGGGTTCAAAATGGCCTCCCTTCTTGGTATAGGGGTCCCCCATACATGAACCCCCCAACATAACCAATACATGATCCATCCAGACTTGAAAATAGGAGGTTAATGATGGGGCTGTATGATAGGGATCAGCTCCATCAATGTATGTAGGAGGGTGTTCAAGGTGGCCTCCCTACCTGGAAGAGGGGTCCCCCCCATACATGAACCTCCCCCCAACATAATCAATACATTGTCCATCCAGACTGGGACATAAGAGGTAATGATGGGGCTGTATTATAGGGGCTGTATGATAGGGATCAGGTCCATCAATGTATGTAGGAGGGGGTTCAAAATGGCCTCCCTACCTGGAATAAGGGTCCCCCCAAACATGAACACCCCAACCTTTCCAATACATGATCTATCCAGACTGGGACATAAGAGGTTATAGATTGGGCTGTATGATAGGGATCAGGTCCATCAATGTATGTAGGAGGGGGTTCAAAATGGCCTCCCTACCTGGAATAGGGGTCCCCCATACATGAACCCCCCAACATAATCAATACATGGTCCATGCAGACTGGGACATAAGAGGTAATGATGGGGCTGTATGATAGGGATCAGGTCCATCAATGTGTGTAGGAGGGGGTTCAAAATGGCTTCCCTACCTGGGATAGGGGTCCCCCCAAACATGAACCCCACAACTTAATCAATACATTGTCCATCCAGACTTGGAATTAAGAGGGTAATGATGGGGCTGTATGATAGGGATCAGCTCCATCAATGTATGAAGGAGGGGGTTCAAAATGGCCTCCCTTCCTGGAATAGGGGGTCCCCCCAAACATGAACCCCCCAACCCCAACCTTTCCAATACATGATCCATCCAGACTTGGGACATAAGAGGCTAATGATTAGGCTGTATGATAGGGATCAGGTCCATCAATGTGTGTAGGAGGGGGTTCAAAATGGCCTCCCTACCTGGAATGGGGTCCCCCCCTTACATGAACACCCCAACATAATCAATACATGGTCCATCCAGACTTGGAATTAAGAGGTTAATGATTAGGCTGTATGATAGAGATCAGGTCCATCAATTTATGTAGGAGGGGGTTCAAAATGGCCTCCCTTCCTGGGATGGGGGTCCCCCCAAACATTAACCCCCCCCCAACATAATCAATACATGGTCCATCCAGACTTGGAATAAGGGGGTTAATGATGGGGCTTTATGATAGGGATCAGGTCCATCAATGTATGTAGGAGGGGGTTCAAAATGGCCTCCCTTCCTGGGATGGGGGTCCCCCCATACATGAACACCCCAACCTTTCCAATACATGATCCATCCAGACTGGGACATAAGAGGTTAATGAGAGGGCTTTATGATAGGGATCAGGTCCATCAATGTATGTAGGAGGGAGTTCAAAATGGCCTCCCTTCTTGGTATAGGGGTCCCCCATACATGAACCCCCCAACATAATCAATACATGATCCATCCAGACTTGAAAATAGAAGGGCAATGATGGGGCTGTATGATAGGGATAAGGTTCATCAATGTATGTAGGAGGGGGTTCAAAATGGCCTCCCTTCCTGGAATAGGGGGTCCCCCATACATGAACCCCCCCCCACTCTATCCAATACATGATCCATCCAGACTGGGACAGGAAGGGTTATTGGGAGGGCTGAATGATAGGGATCAGGTCCATCAATTTATGTAGGAGGGGGTTCAAAATGGCCTCCCTACCTGAGATAGGGGTCCCCCCATACATGAACCCCCCCCCCCCAACATAATCAATACATGATCCACCCAGACTGGGACATAAGAGATAAGAGGGTAATGATTGGGCTGTAGGATAGGGATCAGCTCCATCAATGTATGTAGGAGGGGGTTCAAAATGGCCTCCCTTCCTGGGATGGGGGTCCCCCATACATGAACCCCCCACCCCAACCTTTCCAATACATGATCCATCCAGACTTGGGACATAAGAGGCTAATGATTAGGCTGTATGATAGGGATCAGGTCCATCAATGTGTGTAGGAGGGGGTTCAAAATGGCCTCCCTACCTGGAATAGGGGTCCCCCCCATACATGAACACCCCAACATAATCAATACATGGTTCATCCAGACTTGGAATAAGGAGGTTAATGATGGGGCTTTATGATAGGGATCAGGTCCATCAATGTATGTAGGAGGGGGTTCAAAATGGCCTCCCTTCCTGGGATGGGGGTCCCCCCAAACATTAACCCCCCCCCCCCCAACATAATCAATACATGGTCCATCCAGACTTGGAATAAGGAGGTTAATGATGGGGCTTTATGATAGGGATCAGGTCCATCAATGTATGTAGGAGGGGGTTCAAAATGGCCTCCCTTCCTGGAATAGGGGTCCCCCCATACATGAACCCCCCAACATAATCAATACATGGTCCATCCAGACTGGGACATAAGAGGGTAATGATGGGGCTGTATGATAGGGATCAGCTCCATCAATGTATGTAGGAGGGGGTTCAAAATGGCCTCCCTACCTGGGATGGGGGTGCCCCCATACATGAACCCCCCACCCCAACATAACCAATACATGGTCCATCCAGACTGGGACATAAGAGGGTAATGATGGGGTTGTATGATATGGATCAGCTCCATCAATGTATGTAGGAGGGAGTTCAAAATGGCCTCCCTACCTGGAATAGGGGTCCCCCCATACATGAACCCCTCAACATAACCAATACATGATCCATCCAGACTGCGACATAAGAGGTTAATGATGGGGCTGTATGATAGGGATCAAGTCCATTAATGTATATAGGAGGGGGTTCAAAATGGCCTCCCTATCTGGGATGGGGTCCCCCATACATGAACCCCCCAAACCTTTCCAATACATGATCCATCCAGACTTGGAATTAAGAGGGTAATGATGGGGCTGTATGATAGGGATTAGGTCCATCAATGTGTGTAGGAGGGGGTTCAAAATGGCCTCCCTACCTGGAATAGGGGGTCCCCCCAAACATGAACACCCCAACCTTTCCAATACATGATCCATCCAGACTGGGACATAAGAGGTTATAGATTGGGCTGTATGATAGAGATCAAGTCCATCAATGTATGTAGGAGGGGGTTCAAAATGGCCTCCCTTCCTGGAATAGGGGTCCCCCCATACATGAACCCCCAACATATCCAATACATGATGCCTCCAGACTGGGACAGGAAGGGTTAATGAGAGGGCTGTATGATAGGGATCAGCTCCATCAATGTATGTAAGAGGGGGTTCAAAATGGCCTCCCTTCCTGGGATGGGGGTCCCCCCCATACATGAACCCCCCAACCTATCCAATACATGATCTATCCAGAATGGGACGTAAGAAGTTAAAGATGGGGCTGTATGATAGGGATCAGGTTCATCAATGTATGTAGGAGGGGGTTCAAAATGGCCTCCCTATCTGGGATAGGGGTCCCCCCCATACATTAGCCCCCCAACATTTCCAAAACATGAGCCATCCAGACTGGGACATAAGAGGTTAATGATGGGGCATTATGATAGACATCAAGTCCATCAATGTATGCAGGAGGGGGTTCAAAATGGCCTCCCTACCTGGGATAGGGGGCCCCCCTATACATGACCCCCCCCAAACTTTCCAATACATGATCCAGACGGGGACAGGAAGGTTTATTGATTGGCTGTATGGTAGTGATCAGGTTCATCATTGTTTGTAGGAGGAGGTGAAGGTTCAAAATGGCCTCTCTCCCTGGGATAGGGGGTCCCCCCCCCCATACATGAACCCCCCAACATAACCAATACTTGATCTATCCAGACTGAGACAGGAAGGATTAATGATGGGGCTGTATGATAGGGATCAGGTCCATCAATCTATATAGGAGGGGGTTCAAAATGGCCTCCCTACCTGGGATAGGGGTCCCCCCATATATGAACCCCCCAACCTATCCGATACATAATCTATTCAGACTAAGGGGGAAGGGTTAATAATGGGGATGTGTGATAGGGATCAGATCCATCATTGTATGTAGGAGGGGGTTCAAAATGTCCTCCCTCCCTGGAATAGGGGTCCCCCATATATGAACCCCCTCAACTTATCCAATGGACAATCTATACAGACTGGGACAGGAAGGGTCAATGATGGGGCTGTATGGTAGTGATCAGGTTCATCATTGTTTGTAGGAGGCAGTGGGGGCTCAAAATGGCCTCCCTTACTGGGATTGGGGGTCCCCCCCATACATGAACCTCCCAACATTACCAATATATGGTCCATCCAGACTGGGACAGGAAGGGTTATTGATGGGGCTGTATGATAGGGACCAGGTTGCTCATTGTATGTAAGGGGGGGGGGGCGTTCATAATGGCCTCCTTCTATGTAATAGGGGTCCCCCCATACATGAACCCCCAACTTATCCAATACATGATGCCTCCAGACTGGGACAGGAAGGGTTAATGATGGGGCCATATGGTAGTGAAAAGGCTCATCATTGTTTGTAGGAGGCAGTAGGGGATCAAAATGGCCTCCCTCCCTGGGATAGGGGGTCCCCCCATACATGAAGCCCCCAACCTTTCCAATACATAATCTATCCAGACTGGGACATAAGAGGTTAATGATGGGGCTGTATGATGGGGATAAGGTTCATCAATGTATGTAGGAGGGGATTCAAAATGGCCTCCCTACCTGGGATAGGGGTCCCCCCATACATGAACCCCCCAACCTATCCAATGCATGATCCACCCAGAATGGGACAGGAAGGGCTAATGATGGGGCTATAATATAGGGATTAGGTCCATCAATGTATGTAGGAGGGGGGTTCAAAATGGCCTCCCTACCTGGGATAGGGGGTCCCCCATACATTACCCCCCAAACTATCCAATACATGATCCATCCAGACTGGGAGAGGAAGGGTTAATGATGGGGCTATATAGTAGTGATCAGGTTCGTCATTGTTTGTAGGAGAGAGTTCAAAATGGCCTCCCCACCTGGGATAGGGGTCCCCCATACATGAACCCCCAAACTATCCAATACATGATCCATTCAGACTGGGTTAATGATGAGGTTGTATAGTAGTGATCAGGTTCATCACTGTTTGTAGGAGAGGGTGGGGGTTAAAAATGGCCTCCCTCCCTGGGATAGGGGTCCCCCCATACATGAACCCCCCCAACCTATCCTATACATGATCCATCCAGACTGGGACATAATAGGTTGATGATTAGGCTGTATGATAGGGATCAGGTCCATCAATGTATGTAGGAGGGGGTTCAAAATGGCCTCCCTACCTGGGATAGGGGTCCCCTCCATACATGAACCCCCCCCCCCAACATAACCAATACATGATCCATTCAGACTGGGTCAGGAAGGGTTAATGATGAGGCTGTATGATAGGGATCAGGTCCATCCTTGTATGTAAGAGGGGTCTCAAAATGGCCTCCCTCCATGGAATAGGGGTCCTCCCCGTACATGAACCCCCCCAACCTATCCAGTACATGATCCATCCAGACTAGGACAGGAAGGGGTAATGATGGGGCTGTATTTTAGGGATCATCATAATTGTGTGTGTGGGGGGGTTCAAAATGGCCTCCCTTCCCAAGAAGGGTCCCCAAATACTGAACCCCAAAAATACCAATCCAAAAGAAAAAAATCTAGACTGGGACATGAAGGGTTAATGTTAGGGCTGTATGAAATGTTCCAGGCTCATCATAGCATGTGATGGGGAGGGGTTCAATATGGCCTCCCTCCTCAAGAAGGGCCCCCCAACAATGCATGATACATCTAGATTAGGACATGAAGGGTTAGTAATGGGGTTGTATGAAAAGGGTTTAGGTTCATCAGTTTGTGGGACAGGAGCGAGGGGGTTCAAAACGGCCCCTGTCCCCAAGAAGAGCCCCCCCCCACACTGAACCCCAACATACCCAATGCATGATACATCCAAAATAATCATGAAGTACATGATTATTTGTGTAAGGGGGGGGGGGGGATAATAGTCTCTCTCTCTCTAGTAAGGGTCCCCCCTGTACCCCAACATTTCCAATGCAAAATAAATCCAGACTTACACCTAAAGGGTTAAAGCGGAGTCTGTATTATAGGCTTGTATGATTGTGTGTAAGGGATAAGGAGGTTCAAGATGGCCTCCCTTTTCTGGAAAGGCCCACGCCCAAACCCCAATATAACCAATGCAATATAAATTCAAACTGGTACATGAAGGGTTAATAATAGAGCTGTATGAAAGGGATCAGAATGGGGTGTACATGATTGTGTGTGGGGGGTTCAAGGTGGCCTCCTTTCAAATGAGGCGCCCCCATCCCCCCCGTACCCCAACATTACCAATGCAAAATAAATCCAGACTTGAACAAGAAGGGTTAATAATGGAGCTGTATGAAAGGGATCAGAATGGGGTGTACATGATTGTGTTGTGGGGGGTTCAAGTCTGCCTCATTTCAAATTAGGGCCCCCCTGTACCCCAACTTTACCAATGCAAAATAAATCCAGACTTGGACAAGAAGGGTTAATAATGGAGCTGTATGAAAGGGATCAGAATGGGGTGTACATGATTGTGGGGGGGGGGGGGGGTTCAATGTTGCTTCCTTTCGAAGGAGGGGTCCCCCCTGTACCCCAACATTACCAATGCAAAAAAAATCCAGACTTGGACAAGAAGGGTTAATAATGGAGCTGTATGAAAGGGATCAAAATGGGGTGTACGTGATTGTGTTGTGGGGGGTTCTAGTCTGCCTCATTTCAAATTAGGGCCCCCCGTACCCCAACTTTACCAATGCAAAATAAATCCAGACTTGGACAAGAAGGGTTAATAATGGAGCTGTATGAAAGGGATCAGAATGGGGTGTACATGATTGTGTGTGTGTGGGGGGGGTTCAAGGTGGCCTCCTTTCAAATTAGGGATCCCCCTGTACCCCAACATGACCAATGCAAAATAAATCCAGACTTGGACTAGAAGGGTTAATAATGGAGCTGTATGAAAGGGATCAGAATGGGGTGTACAGTACATGATTGTGTGGGGGGGGGGCGTTCAAGGTTGCTTCCTTTCGAAGGAGGGGTCCCCCCTGTACCCCAACATTACCAGTGCAAAATAAATCCAGACATGGACAAGAAGGGTTAATAATAGAGCTGTATGAAAGGGATCAGAATGGGGTGTACATGATTGTGTTGTGGGGGGTTCAAGTCTGCCTCATTTCAAATTAGGGCCCCCCTGTACCCCAACTTTACCAATGCAAAATAAATCCAGACTTGGACAAGAAGGGTTAATAATGGAGCTGTATGAAAGGGATCAGAATGGGGTGTACATGATTGTGTTGTGGGGGGTTCAAGTCTGCCTCATTTCAAATTAGGGCCCCCCTGTACCCCAACTTTACCAATGCAAAAAAAATCCAGACTTGGACAAGAAGGGTTAATAATGGAGCTGTATGAAAGGGATCAGAATGGGTTGTACATGATTGTGGGGGGGGGGGGGTGTTCAATGTTGCTTCCTTTCGAAGGAGGGGTCCCCCCTGTACCCCAACATTACCAATGCAAAAAAAATCCAGACTTGGACAAGAAGGGTTAATAATGGAGCTGTATGAAAGGGATCAAAATGGGGTGTACGTGATTGTGTTGTGGGGGGTTCTAGTCTGCCTCATTTCAAATTAGGGCCCCCCCCTGTACCCCAACTTTACCAATGCAAAATAAATCCAGACTTGGACAAGAAGGGTTAATAATGGAGCTGTATGAAAGGGATCAGAATGGGGTGTACATGATTGTGTGTGTGTGGGGGGGGTTCAAGGTGGCCTCCTTTCAAATTAGGGATCCCCCTGTACCCCAACTTTACCAATGCAAAATAAATCCAGACTTGGACTAGAAGGGTTAATAATGGAGCTGTATGAAAGGGATCAGAATGGGGTGTACAGTACATGATTGTGTGGGGGGGGGGGGCGTTCAAGGTTGCTTCCTTTTGAAGGAGGGGTCCCCCCTGTACCCCAACATTACCAGTGCAAAATAAATCCAGACTTGGACAAGAAGGGTTAATAATAGAGCTGTATGAAAGGGATCAGAATGGGGTGTACATGATTGTGTGTGTGTGTGTGGGGGGGGGTTCAAGGTGGCCTCATTTCAAAGGAGGGGTCCCCCCTGTACCCCAACATGACCAATGCAAAATAAATTCAGACTTGGACAAGAAGGGTTAAAGATGAGGCTGTATTAAAGGGATCAGGTTGGGGTGTACATTATTGTATGTGTAGGGGGGGGGAGTTAAAGATTTCCATCTTGCCTAATGAGGGTACCCCTCTACTGAACCCCAACATAACCAATGAAAAATAAATCAAGACTTAGGGGTTAAAACTGGGGCTGTAATAAAGGGTTCAGGTTGTGGTGTGTATTATTATTTGGATTCTATGTGGGGGGGGGGGTTCAAGATGGCCCAGGAAGAGGCCCTCTTATACCCCAACATTACCACTGCATGATAAATCCTAATGAGGACATTAAAGTTTAAAGCAATAAAAAATGATTCTAAATTGGGACATGAATGTTTAAAGATGGGACTGTTTTAAAGGGTTCAGGTTGGGGTTTATATGATTGTGAGTGTAGAGGTGGAGGTTCACAATGGCCTCCATTCCTGGGAAGAGCCCCCCCCCTGAACCCCAACATTATTAATATAATATACATTTTAAACGGGGACATGAAGAGTTAAAGCTACAGTTGAGTTAAAAGTTTCTGGTTAGGGTATACAGTACATGATTTATTTTTTTTTTTGGGGGGGGTGTTTAAGATGGCCTCCCTTACCTAAAAAGGGCCCCCCATCCTGAACCACAATATAGCCCATGGTAAAGAAAGCCAGATATGAATAGTTAAAGCTGGGTCTGTGCTAAAGAGTCCAGGTTGGGGTATACATGATTCTGTGGGTTCAAAATTGCCTCCCCCCTTAAGAAGGCCCCCTCAAACCCCCAAAATATATTCATATAGACTGGGACATAAGAAGTTAAAGCTGGGTCTGGGTTCAGGTTGGGATTTACATGTAAAGGAGGAGAAGGTTCACAATGACCTCCTTACCTCTGAAATGCCCCCCCCCCCATACTTTGAGCCCCAACATAACCCAATGCATAATAAATCCAGACTGGGATGTGAAGGGTTAAAGCTGGGTCTCTATTAAAGGATTCAGATCCTCTGGAAGAGTTCCTCCCAACTGAACCCCAACATAGCAATAAAAATTTAGACTGGGACATAAAGGATTAAAAAGGGAGTCAGGTTGGGGTGTACATAATCGTTCATAAATGGGTTCAATATGGCTTCCCTTCCTAAGAAGGCCCCCATCCAGGATTTGAATGCTGGGCCTGTGTTAAAAAGACCAGGCTGGGTTGTACATGATTCTCTGTTAGGGGGTTCAGTATGGCTTCCCGTCCTGAGAGGGTCTCCCAACCACCCCTGAACCCCAACAAAACGAATACATAATAAATCCAAACTGAGATATTAAAGGTATCAGACTGAGGTGTACATATTTGTGTGTAGGGGGTTGAATTATGGCTTCCCCCCGACGAAGGCCCCCCATTTTGAACCCCAACATAATCATTCATGAGAAATCCAGACATGGAACATAAAAGCTGGGTCTGTGCTAAAGAGACCAGGTTGGGGTGTACATGATTGTCTGTTAGGGGGTTCAATATGGCCTCCCGTCCTGGGGAGGGTCCCCCAACCACCCCTGAACCCCATCATAACTAATACATAATAAATCCAAACTGAGATATTAAAGGGATCAGACTGAGGTTTACATAATTGTGTAGGGGGTGGAATTATGGCTTCCCTCCCTAAGAAGGCCCCCCATTCTGAACCCCAACATAATCACTGCATGAGAAATCCAGACATGGAACATGAAAGCTGGGTCTGTGCTAAAGAGACCAGGTTGGGGTGTACATGATTGTCTATTAGGGGGTTCAATATGGCCTCCCATCCTGGGGAGGGTCCTCCACCACCCCTGAACCCCAACAAAACTAATACATAATGAATCCAAACTGAGATATTAAAGGGATCAGACTGAGGTTTACATAATTGTGTAGGGGGTGGAATTATGGCTTCCCTCCCTAAGAAGGCCCCCCATTCTGAACCCCAACATAATCACTGCATGAGAAAACCAGACATGGAACATGAAAGCCGGGTCTGTGCTAAAGAGACCAGGTTGGGGTGTACATAATTGTTCATAAATGGGTTCAATATGGCTTCCCTTCCTAAGAAGGTCTCCATCCAGAATATGAATGCTGGGTCTGTGTTAAAAAGACCAGGTTGGGTTGTACATGATTGTCTGTTAGGGGGTTCAGTATGGCCTCCCGTCCTGGAGAGGGTCCCCCAACCACCCCTGAACCCCAACAAAACTAAAACATAATGAATCCAAACTGAGATATTAAAGGTATCAGACTGAAGTTTACATAATTGTGTGTAGGGGGTTGAATTATGGCTTCCCTCCCTAAGAAGGCCCCCCATTCTGAACCCCAACATAATCACTGCATGAGAAATCCAGACATGGAACATGAAAGCCGGGTCTGCGCTAAAGAGACCAGGTTGGGGTGTACATGATTATCTATTAGGGGGTTCAATATGGCCTCCCATCCTGGGGAGGGTCCCCCACCACCCCTGAACCCCAACATAACTAATACATAATTACAAACTGAGATATTAAGGGGATCAGACTGAGGTATACATAATTATGTGTAAGGGGTTGAATTATGGCTTCCCTCCCTAAGAAGGCCTCCCATTCTGAACCCCAACATAATCACTGCATGAGAAATCCAGACATGGAACATGAAAGCCGGGTCTGTGCTAAAGAGACCAGGTTGGGGTGTACATGATTGTCTGTTAGGGGGTTCAATATGGCCTCCCATCCTGGGTAGGGTCCCCCAACCACCCCTGAACCCCCCTGAACCCCAACATAACTAATACATAATTCCAAACTAAGATATTAAAGGGATCAGACTGAGGTGTACATAATTGTGTGTAGGGGGTTGAATTATGGCTTCCCTCCCCAAGAAGGCTCCCCATTCTAAACCCCAACATAATCACTGCATGAGAAATCCAGACATGGAACATGAAAGCTGGGTCTGTGCTAAAGAGACCAGTTTGGGGTGTACATGATTGTCTGTTAGGGGGTTCAATATGGCCTCCTGCCCTAGGGGGTGCACATGATTGTGTGTAAGGGATGTCAAGGTGGCCACCTTTCCTAAGAAGGGTCCCCTTCACCCCGTTGCATGGTTCTTATTAGGACATAAGGAGCTACAGCTGAGTCTGTATTAAAGGGATCAGGTTTGGTGTGGTGGTGGGAGGCAAAATGGGGGGGGAGCCTCTTCTTCCCTAAACCCAAAGACAACCAATGCAAACCCCCCCCCCCCCCAAAAAAAAAAAATGAGTAGCATGGTTCATACTGGGATATGAAGGGTTACAGCTGAGTCCCCCAATAAAGTAATCAAATTGGGTTGCACATGATTGTGTGTAAAGAGATGTCGGAACAGCCTCCCTCCTTGTGATAGGTCCCCCTTTGAACCCCAATTTACTAATGCAAAATGTTTTTTTTTTTTTTTTATTCAGATATTGGGCTGGGAGTTTCATGTCTTTAGCTGGGTTTCCCCTGATTGTGTGTCATGGAGGAGGTTCAAGGCGGCTTCCCTCCCTGGGGTGGTTCCCCCCACCCCTGAACCCCAATATGACCAATACATAATAAATCTAGGCTGGGACATTAAGGCTTAGAGCTGGCTCTGTATTAAAGAGACAAGGTTAAGGTGTACATGATTGTGAGTAAGGGAAGGGGTTCAAAACTGCCTCCCTCCCAAAGAAGAGGCCCACATCCACCCCAACTTAACCAGTAGAAAAAAAAATGGGTTTTATGGTTTATATAAAGGGTTACAGTTGAGTTTGTATTAAAGGGGTCAGGTTGGGATGTACACGACTGTGTCTGTATGTGTGTTTGGGGGGGGGAGGGCTGGAAAAGGCCTTCCTGAACCCTAACATAACCATTGCAAAAAAAAAGTCAGGGTTTCATGGTTCATACCAGGACAATTAAGCTGCAAAAAATAAAAAGGCTGGGAATTTCATGGTTTAGACTGGGATGTGATGGGCTAAAACTGGGATCAGATTGGGGTGTACATGGTTGTGTGTTGAGGGGTGTCAAGATGGCCTCCATTTTTTTTTATATTAGATTTATTTTACATTTCATATTGCGTTTTAGTACGTGCCTTTAAGATCTTCATTTTTTACGTTATCTTCCCAGCCCTGATAAAAGGGAAGTTTAAACCCCCGAAACACGTTGGATCTTTCTCTTTTGATGCACAATAAAGACTTATTTAACCACTTCTGGACCGGAAAGGTTTTACCCCCCCCATGACCAGGCACTGCGTTACTTTAAATGACAATTTACCAGCGACGCTGTACCCAAATAAAATTGATGTCCTTTTTTTTCCCCACAAATAGAGCTTTCTTTTGGTGGTATTTGATCACCTCTGTGATTTTAATTTTTATGTGCTATAAACAAAAGCGAGTGACAATTCTGAAAAAAAAAATATATATATATTAAAAAAAGTAAAAAACTTTAAAAAAAAAGTAAAAAAAAACATTTTTTTTACATTCTGCTATAGAATATTCCCAATAAAAAAAAACATTTAAAAATCACATGTTTTCATCATTTTAGGCCAATTTGTATTCTGCTACATTTTTTTGGTAAAAAAATTCCAATAAGTGTATATTGATTGGTTTGCGCAAAAGTTATGGCGTCTACAATCTAGGGGAAAGCTTTATGTCTTTTTTTTTTATTAGTAATGGCAGCGATCAGTGATTTTTAGCGGGACTGCGACATTGCGGCGGACAGATCGGACCCCTAACTGACATTTTTGACACTTTTGGGGGGACCAGTGACATTACTAAAATAATCAGTGCTAAAAATATGCACTGTTACTGAAATAATGACACTGGCAGGGAAGGGGTTAACACCAGGGGCGATCAAAGGGTTAAATGTGTCCCTAGGGGGTGCTTTCTAACTGTGGGGGGGGGGTGGGCTTGGTGCATGAACACAGAGACCTGTGTTCATAAATAAGAGGAACATAGGATCCCTGTGTATATAACTGACAGACCAGTGGTCTGCCATGTTTACAACGGCAGACCGCCATGCTGTCTCCAAGGGGAGCGATCGTGGGTGCCTGGCGGCAATCCCGGCCGCCGGACCTGCTGATTAGCTTCCCTTGTGGCGAATGGGTGTCTGTTGCAGTCCCGCGAAGCGTTGTACAGGTACGCCGTTTCACAGGACAGAGTCGACCTGCGGCAGTAAAACTACGGCGGCTGCTTGGCACGCGGTTAATAATGACTTTGATTTTATCTTCCTAGGCTCCATAAAATCGAAGTCTCTATTAACCGCTTGCCAACCAGCCGCCGTAGTTTTACTGCCGCAGGTCGCCTCTGTCCTGTGAAACGACGTACCTGTACTTCCTAGGCTCCAAGATCATGGCAGACGGTGAATGTAGCCGTGAAATTAAGAGACGCTTGCTTCTTGGGAAGAAAGCAATGGCAAACCTAGACAATATTATAAAGAAGCAGAGACATCACCCTACCGACAAAGAGCCATATAGTCAAAGCCAGGGGTCTTCAAACTATGGCCCTCCAGTTGTTCAGGAACTACAATTCCCATCATGCCCAGTCATGTCTGGGAATGTCAGAGTTTTACAATGCCTCATGGGATGGGTAGTTCCACAACAGCTGGAGGGCTGTAGTTTGAGAATCCCTGGTCAAAGCTATGGTATTTCCAATAGTAACCTATGGCTGTAAAAGTTGGACCATAAGGAAAAAACAAAAAAACAAAAAGTTTGGGACTTTAAATGAGACATATAGTAAGGAAGTCTCCATCCCTGGATCAATATGAGGACATGGGGGAACAAATTGGGACTTTAATTGAGGCAAAATGGTGTTGGAAGTTTAAACATGGTTAAAAACCATATGTTTATTGAATGATAACACATTGAAAGAAAACATATATCAATGGCAACATTCATATGCACCACCACATGTATAACACCCAGCAGTACAATAGACAATCAAGGTAAAATAGTACATGATAAAATCATAGGGATACATGATTGAAACCCATTTGGTAATAGCAGAAACATGACATATTCCAAAGTTGACATCTAGTGCTGTTTGTTCATGCATATCGTAGAGCATAGCAGTGTGCCATCGTAATAGCAACTAGTAAAGTATGGTCAAATTCAGATGCATCATAGAGCCCAACGCGTTTCGTGATCATCATCACTTCTTCAGGGGCGAATGCATCATAGATCTAAAATAAAACATGTAAAAATAAATGATAGGTCCACACTTAGGGGAAAGGGGGAGATAACGGGGTATCCAAAAAGGGAACAAGTGAGCCCTCTCTGTGTAGTACTTACATGAAAGGGTAGCAAATGATTGCAATAGCTCCTTTACTCTTATAGTACAAATAATAATACGGGGACCCTAAAATCGAAAGAAATGGTAAAAATAGTAAAGGAACCAAAGGAAGGCTGAACGCCGAAGAATTGATGGTTTTGAACCATTGCTGTTGGAGAAGACTCTTAAAAGTCCCTTGGATGGCAAGAAGATCAGACCAGTCAATTCTAAAGAAAATCAGCCCTGAATATTCACCGAAAGGACAGATTCTGAAGCTGAAACTCAAATACTTTGGCCACCTGATGTGAAGAGAGGACTCATTGGAAAGGACCATGATGCTAGGAAACATGGAAGGAAAAACGAGAAAGAGGATGACAGAAAACAAGATGGATAAATAGCATCATCGAAACAATGAACATGAAGTTAAGCGAGCTCCAGGAGGCAGTGGAGGACAGAAAAGCCTGGCACGCTATGGTCCATGAGGTCACCAAGATTCCGACACAATTTAACGACTGAACAACAACAACAAAAGACTTTAGTCTTTTTAGACTCACACCGGTTTGGTGGCACTCTCATCCTTCATGCATTGACACACTAATAGAAGCCAACATGAGAATGTGACTTTGATGGAAGAAGTACAATTGAGAAAAGGAAGCCATTACTATACCTATGTAATTTCTCAAGACTCGGTTAAAGTGGATGTCCACTCTAGACCAGTGATGGCGAACCTTGGCACCCCAGATGTTTTGGAACTACATTTCCCATGAGGGTCATGCACTCTGCAGTGTAGTTAACCACTTGCCGACTGCCGCACGACTATTTACGTCGGCAGTCAGCACCTCACAGGCAAAGCGACGTAGGACTACGTCACTAGCCTGTGAGGCTCTAGGGAGCGAGCGCGCGCCGCCAGAGGCATGCTCCCGCTCGCTCACGGACCCCCCCCCCCCCCCGTGCGTGTGCACTCGCGATCGTCCGTTACAGCGGGAGAAAGGCAGGCGGTTAATGTAAACAAAGCCGCCTGTCATTCTCCCCTGTGTAAGAATGGAGATCACACAGTTCTGCTATGTAGGACCGTTGATCTCTGTTCTTACACCTCAAGCCACATCCAATCACAGTTAGAAGCACGCCCCTAGGGACACAATTAACCCCTCCTTCTCAAATAAAGTTAACTCCTTCCCTGCCAGTGTCATCTTTACAGTAACAGTGCATATGTATAGCACTGATTACTGTAGTAATGTCACTGGTAACCCCAAAAGTGTCAAAAATGTCAGTCAAGGGTCCGATCTGTCCGCCGCAATGTCGCAGTCCCGAAAAAAAAAACGCAGATCACCGCCATTACTCGTTAAAAAAAAAAAACAACAAAAATGACAAAAATCTTTCCCTTAGTTAGTAAACGCAATAACTTTTGCGCAAACCAATCAAAATACGCTTTTTGCGGTTTTTATTTTACCAAACATATGTAGCAGAAAACAAATTGGCCTAAAATATTAAAAAATTTGGATTTTTACATTTTTTTGGGGGGAATTTCATATAAAATATGTGAAAAATATTGTTATTTTTGTAAAATTGACGCTCTTTTTTTGTTTATAGCGCATGATCAAAAAAATCGCACAGGTGATCAAATACCACCAAAAGAAAGCTCTGTTTGTGGGAAAAAAGGACATCAAATTCGTGTAGGTACGGTGTTGCATGACCGCGCAATTGTCAGTTAAAGTCACGCAGTGCCGAATCGCAAAATAGGCCCTGGTCAGGAAGGGGGTAAAATCTTCCGCGAGCTCCAGGAGGCAGTGGAGGACAGAAAAGCCTGGCACGCTATGGTCCATGAGGTCACCAAGATTCCGACACAATTTAACGACTGAACAACAACAACAAAATACTTATTAGACTCACACCGGTTTGGTGGAACTCTCATCCTTCATGCATTGACACACTAATAGAAGCCAACATGAGAATGTAACTTTGATGGAAGAAGTACAATTGAGAAAAGGAAGCCATTACTATACCTATGTCATTTCTCAAGACTTAGTTAAAGTGGAAGTCCACTCTAGACCAGTGATGGCGAACCTTGGCACCCCAGATGTTTTGGAACTACATTTCCCATGAGGGTCATGCACTCTGCAGTGTAGTTGAGCATCATGGGAAATTTAGTTCCAAAACATCTGGGGTGCCAAGGTTCCCCATCACTGTCCTAGACCTATTCCATGAAAATTAAACAGCCGGAAAACACATGTAGCTTGATAAATACATAGAAAGCATAGCGCCATGTTTGAGTTGTCCATCCAGCAACCAGCATTGGAATCTCCTAGACACTTTCCAATCAAACCCCGCTACTCATGGTGTCATTTAGACCCCTCATCTTTGGCAGCATCAAGGCACAGAAGAAGTGTTTCCAAGTCAGGCTTTGTAATCACAAGATGAAAATAACATACAAACTGGAGCACGGAGAGAGGTCAAACATGGTGCTATACATTTATCAAGGTACGTGGGTTCTACAGCTGTTTTATTTTTGTAAAGCAGTAACTTCCACTTTAAATGGTAGATGTGACACCTAAATAATATGAGCTGTGCAAGATGTGAACTCCAGGTTGTGTTGGTGTTGGTGTTTCTGATGATGTTATGGACAATTGAATGGTAAATCATCAAGAGATGAAGACATGCAGCCATAAGTCTCCTTACAGTCTGTACAGCTCAGATGTGTAAGTAGTGTCAAAACATAGTACATAGCTCTTCCTAGGGACGATAAGGACCATTCAAAGTCCTTAGGGAGGTAGTGTTCTACACAAAGGTTCCATATCCACTCAAATTTGTTTCTTTAAAAATTGCAGCCATTTTCTTATTGATCAATTAACCATTTTATCTTATGCTTCACCTGTGTGATTGTAGGGATGGAGGACCACCATGCCTTTGCCAAGGTTTGCTTTGCCACGGTGAACAGAAACACTAGAAGATTAAATTGTGTGTTTGTGCGATCATGCTCAGCAATGCTTCATTAGGTGGTTTTCGTATACCCTTGCCCAGTATTGGTACACGTCACCAGTTCAGAACCTCTTGCTCCGAGGGCATTCCCATGATATATGTAGGAGAGCGCCCAGTGGGTTGTATCCCTGGAAGCATTTATCAGAGGCAGTGGGTACAAAATATTTCTAGGCATTGCTGGACCATGTATCATGGCATAAGCAATTTGTCTTGACGTGTAATTGGTACACGTCACCAGTCCAGAACCTCTTGCTCTGAGGGCATTCCCATGATATATGTAGGAGAGCGCCCAGTGGCTTATATCCCTGGAAGCATTTATCAGAGGCAGTGGGTACAAAATATTTCTAGGCGTTGCTGGACCATGTATCATGGCATAAGCAATTTGTCATGACTATCAGTTTTATCCTTTTCTTTCTTCCTGAATGGGGGACCCTCCACTCCCCCCTGTCCATCATTGCATCTCCACCACACAATCCCTAAGTAGAGCTCCTCTGAACCCCAAAACAACTACTGAAATATTTTTTTGCCGTTGGGATGGGATTTTCATACTGGCACATAAAGGGTTACAGCTGGATCTATATTAAAGAGATAAAGCTGGGGTATAAATTATTGATTTCGGGGCTGTATCAGGTAAGCACATGGCCTTCAGTTTTGGACTTGAAGGGTTAATTATGGGATGTTTTATGCCATTGATAATGAAGAACAGTAATAATAAGCCAACAGGGGAACATCATTTGGATGAAAAAAGTATGAAGATATGAAATGCTTCATGAAATGACATGAAATTCATGCCCAATTCTTTCCATGCTGTTCCTACATTTGATGCCCCCAGATATCCTCCAGGTTAATCCCTCCACAGGGACTCTAACCTACCACCATGTACCTAAATCTCCCTGGAAGGCTGAACCATGTGCCGTGTACTCTGGTCTATCACATGTATCTTGTGTTTATGGCAGGTGGAGCCATGAGCTGTGTTCTCTGGCCTATCACCGTGTACCCTATGCTCCTGAGAGGCAGAAACATATGCTATGTACTCTGGCCTATCACCGTGTACCCTATGCTACTGAGAGGCGGAACTATATGCTATGTACTCTGGCCTATCTCCATGTACCCTATGCTCCCGAGAGGCGGAACCGTATGATATGTACTCTGGCCTATCACTGTGTACCCTATGCTCCTGAGAGGCAGAACCATCTGCTATGTACTCTGGCCTATCACTGTGTACCCTAAGCTCCTGAGAGGTGGAACCGTATGGCAGGTGGAGCCATGAGCTGTGTTCTCTAGCCTATCACTGTGTACCTTATGCTCCTGAGAGGCGGGAACCATATGCTGTGTTCTCTGGCCTATCACCTTGTACCCTATGCTCCTGAGAGGCGGAACCATATGCTATGTACTCTGGCCTATCACTGTGTACCCTATGCTACTGAGAGGCGGAACTATATGCTATGTACTCTGGCCTATCACCATGTACCCTATGCTCCCGAGAGGCGGAACCGTATGATATGTACTCTGGCCTATCACTGTGTACCCTAAGCTCCTGAGAGGCAGAACCATCTGCTATGTACTCTGGCCTATCACTGTGTACCCTAAGCTCCTGAGAGGCGGAACCGTATGCTATGGACTCTGGCCTATCACCGTGTACCCTATGTTCCTGAGAGAAGGAACTATGTGCTATGTACTCCTGCCTATCACCGTGTACCCTATGCTCCTGAGAGGCGGAGCCATATGCTATGTACTCTAGCCTATCACCATGTACCTATGCTACTGAGAGGCGGAACCATATGCTATGTACTCTGGCCTATCACCATGTACCCTATGCTCCTGAGAGGTGGATCCATATGCTATGTACTCTGGCCTATCACCCTGTACCCTATGCTCCTGAGAGGTGGATCCATATGCTATGTACTCTGGCCTATCACCATGTACCCTATGCTCCTGAGAGGTGGATCCATATGCTATGTACTCTGGCCTATCACCATGTACCCTATGTTCCTGAGAGGCGGAACTATATGCTATGTACTCTGGCCTATCACCATGTACCCTATGTTCCTGAGAGGCGGAACTATATGCTATGTACTCTGGCCTATCACCATGTACCCTATGTTCCTGAGAGGCGGAACCATATGCTATGTACTCTTGCCTATCACCTTGTACCCTATGCTCCTGAGAGGCAGAACCATATGCTATATACTCTGGCCTATCACCGTGTACCCTATGTTCCTGAGAGAAGGAACTATATGCTATGTACTCTGGCCTATCACCATGTGCCCTATGCTCCTGAGAGGCGGAACCATATTCTATGTTCTCTGGCCTATCACCATGTACCCTATGCTCCTGAGAGGCGGAGCCATATGCTATGTACTCTGGCCTATCACCATGTACCCTATGCTCCTGACAGATAGAGCTATGTGCTATGTACTCTGGCTTATCACCATGCACACAATGCTCCTTAGAGGCGGAGCCATGTGCTGTGTACTCTGGCCTATCACCATGTACCTTATGCTCCTGACAGGTGGAGCCATGTGCTGTGTTTTCTGACCTATCACCATGTACCCTATGCTCCTGAGAGGCGGAGCAATGTGCTATGTATTCTGACCTGTCATCATGTACCCTATGCTCCTCATAGGCAGAGCTATGAGCTGTGTACTGTGGCATATCACCATGTACTCTATTCTTCTGACAAGTGGAGTCATGGGCTGTGTACTCTGGAATATCATTATGTACCCTATGGCCCTCATAGGCAGAGCCATGTGCTGTGTACTCTAACCTATTACCATGTACTCTATTCTCCTGACAAGTGGAGCAATGTACTGTGTACTCTGGAATATCATTATGTACCCTATGCTCCTCACAGGTGGAGCCATGTACTGTGTACTCTGGCCTATCACCATGTACTCAATGCTTCTGACAGGCGGAGCCATGCGCAGTGTACTTTGGTCTATCATCATGTACCCTTTGCTCCTGACAGGCAGAGCTATGTGCTGTGTACTCTGGCCTCTCACCATGTACCCTATGCTCCTGACAGGTGGAGCCATGTGCTGTGTTCTCTGACCTATAACCAATTTACACTATGCTCCTTAGAGGTGGAGCCATGTGCAATGTACTCTGGCCTATCACCATTTACACTATGCACCTTAGAGGCGGAGCCTTGTGCTGTGTTCTCTGGGCTATCACCATGTTCCATTCTGCTACTGACAGGCGGAGCCATGTGCTGTGTACCCTAGCTTATCACCATGTATCACCTCTGGCTGTCTGGCCAGTTAAATCCTCTCTTCAATGACCAACATACTTGGAGACTGCGAGCCAGGTGTTCTCCTCCAACATCAGTGCCTGAGGTCACAAATGCGCTTCTGGAAGAATGGTCAAACATTCCCATAGACATACTCCTAAACCTTGTGGACAGCCTTCCCAGAATAGTTGAAGCTGTTATAGCTGCAAAGGGTGGGCCAACTAAGTATTGAACCCTATGGACTAAGACTGGGATGCCATTAAAGTTCATGTGCGTGTAAAGGCATGCGTCCCAATACTTTTGGCAATATAGTGTATCATAGGGATGATCATTTCATGTGACCCTACTGGAGGATTCCGTTCCTTTTTATAGATGCTCAGAGAATTTCCTAGAAAAAAGCAGACGTGATTCAGAATCCCAGCTGAAAATATTATTACGTGAAGCATACAGGAGGAATCTGCTCGCGTCCAGAGTCTCTTAACGAATCAGCATTTTCTGCAGAATCATGTTTCCTTTGAAGTGAGCTTTCATGGCAGACGTCACCGCCGGGGTCCCTGGAGGAGGGGGGAGGAGACTCCTCATTACAATCCCTCTCACTCCTAGATCATGCTCGGAAAATCGGATAACAAGCAGATAGGCCATCCTGATGCCCGTGCAGGCGTACGACCCGTCCTGGCCCCGGCGGTGCCGAGGCTGTCTGTTCCTGTCGTCAAGGGCCGACGACTTACTGACGTCTATTTAATTAACCGTCAGAAAAGCAATTAACTTGGCCCGGCTATTATTAACTTTTTAGTTCTCGTCCTGAAATATTAACCATAGTGAGCGGTTATTCCTTTCATGTGCAAGAAAAGGAGATAATGGGCTGTGCTAGGGCTTGTGCATGGGTGCGGAGACAAATGGGTGACGGCCAATTGCCACCTGCGGTCAGACGGCGGGTTCTTTCTCCCCGGGGAGCAATAGATCTTTCGTTGCGCCTGGTAAGACCGCTCTCTCGGCGGATTGCATAGCGGCCTTTTACTTAATGCGGCACAGGAATAGGATCATTGGTGAGTTTTGTGTTTTTGCCTGCGGTTGTACCTTGAGGGACCATTTTGACTTCCATGCTGGGGTAACGCATGTAACGTGCGTCAATGCATTGCAATGTCATTCATTTCCAGTGACACTCCAGTGCACTAATGTGATGTACCTGCATTGTAGCACATTTTACAAAAAAAAAGACATACTAGGGATGCGCTGGCACCCCATTCATTTCAATGGGCTACCTTGACGTAACGCGTGACGTAACGCGCGACGAAACGCGCAAGTACATCAGCTCTTAGTAGAAAAGTATCATATTTTATAGTTCATTTCATATACATTTTTACAGGTTTATAAACTTATGTGCAGCTTTTCATCCCCCCCCCTTCCTGCCCAGCCCCGGCATCCTTTTATAACAGGGTCGAGGAGGAGGGAATGGCCAGCCGATTGTGATTGGCTCCAAGGCACTATTCCCAATGAACGCATTGCTGTAGAACTGGGTGTGTATGTAAGTGGGTGCTGCAGGGACTACCGGCAGGCACCGTATATAGTCAGAGCAAGAGAACCTCACCAGCACACCATAGATCTCCAGAATAGGTCCAAAACTTTATCCCATTGTTACAGCAAAAGCTCTGTGATCGTTAAATAAAGTTTTGGACCCTTTCTGGAGATCCTTACAGCAAAAGCTCTGTGATCGCTAAGTAAAGTTTTGGTCACATTCTGGAGATCCTTACAACAAAAGCTCTGTGATCACTAAATAAAGTTTTGGACCCATTCTGGAGATCCTTACAGCAAAAGCTCTGTGATCGTTAAATAAAGTTTTGGACCCATTCTAGAGATCCTTAAAACAAAAGCTCTGTGATCGCTAAATAAAGTTTTGGACCCGTTGTGGAGATCTTTACAGCAAAAGCTCTGTGATCGCTAAATAAAGTTTTGCACCCATTCTGGAGATCCTTACAACAAAAGCTCTGTGACCGTTAAATAAAGTTTTGGACCCTTTCTGGAGATCCTTACAGCAAAAGCTCTGTGATCGCTAAATAAAGTATTGGACCCATTCTAGAGATCCTTACAGCAAAAGCTCTGTGATCTCTAAATAAAGTTTTGGACCCTTTCTGGAGATCCTTACAGCAAAAGCTCTGTGATCGCTAAATAAAGTTTTGGACCCCTTTCTGGAGATCCATGGTGCGCTGGCGACATTCTTTCTCACTGTGATAGGCTGTCACAGTGGTCACATGATTGACAGCCGGTCGCGTTGTCTACTGATCAATAGCTGGGACTGTGAGCTGTCTTTGGCACAAGAATGCTGCCACTCTATAGATGCAGTACTGTGAGCAGACGTTGTCACCCTTGGACAAGAAGTGTGTTACTGGCAGGATCGCCAGCTTAAAATAAAGTTAAAAAAAAAAAATGAATGTCCCCCACCCCCACATATAAGGACCTATAAGCTGTAAGCTGCAATATATTGCTGTTTGTTATTGGATTCTCTTTAAAACAAAGCAGCTCAGACTGCAGTATTCACCTTTATTCTGGTGTTGACCCCGCAGTACCTCTTTGCTGCCACAAGATGTCCTCACCTTTCAGGGTTAAATGACAACCGCTGTCCTTCTACCTGGAAGACTGGGGAGGTCCTATGAATGCAGGGAGTCATGGGCCCGCCCCCTGGAGGTGGGTCCTTCACTCATAAAAAAAGTGGCGCTCATCCAGGACCGCCCACAGCTGGGGAAGAGGAAGAAGACCCAGTGTGTCATGTGACCGGTCTGAAGGCATCTAAAAAAGTAAAAAAACAAAAAAACAAAATAAAAGAAAACATGCTGATTGGGGAAGAGTCTCCAGGGGGGAGGAGCAGTTGGGAGGAGCTGAGCCCGGAGTTGTCCTTTAAGTGTATGCATGTCAAATAATAAAGAGGACGGAGCCATCTTTGTTCAGGCATCTTCCAGGCTCACCGTCTACTTCTTGGACTGAGTCACAAATGACACAAACATATAAATCCCAGTACTTGAGTAGTTCTGCCCTCCCTGCTGCAGCCTCTCACCTTATGACGTGCCAAAAAGTTACAATGTTGCAGTGTGATCATTGGAGGGTGGAAGACTGAAGAAATGCTTCCTTCTGCCTGCAGCAGACAGATGACATCATCTCAGCCTAGGCAAAGTCACTGACTGGAGCTCAGAGATGGCTTTTTACCAGAAATGTAAATTAACATGAAAGGTCCACTTTAATCCTGGTTAAAAGTGTGCCACCTGCTGGCTGCAGATAGTAAATATAAAATATGAATTATTAAAATATGTCGTACTCAACAGTATGTAAAGTATATAAAGAAAATATAAAAACGAACTACATGTTAATTAGACAAACCTGTATATACTTATGGAAATAATAATAATAATTATTATTATTATTAATATAAATATTATAAATATTTGTATTTATTATTGTTATTATTATTATTATTAATAATAATAATAATAATAAACAGCAGTGGGTCAGATATAATCAGGGTACGTGCTGATCCTTCTCTAGTTCCTGTGCTATAGCAGTAATAATAATTTGTAATATTATTAATACAAATTAATAATAAAATGTATGTTAATAAACAGCAGTGGGTCAAATTCCTGTGCTATAATTATTATTATTACATATTATTATAGTTAGGGTAGGTGCTGATTTTTGGCTGGTTCCAGTGCAACAATAATTATCAGTATTATTAAATATTATTATTATTATTGATAATACAAACAAATAATAATACAAATAAATAATACAATTATTATTAATAAACAGCAGTGGGTCAGATATAATCAGGGTAGGTACTGATTCTTGGCTGGTTCCTGTGCTGTAACAATAATAATAATACATAATAATATTAATACAAATAAATAATAAAATAAATATTAGTAAACACTAGTGAGTCAGAAATAATCAGGGTAGGTGCTGATTCTTGACTTGTTTGTGTACTATAATTATTATTAATATTACTTATTATTATTATTATTAGTAGTAGTATTATTATTATTACAAATAAATAATAATACAAATAAACAATGAAACGAGTATTAATAAACACCAGTGAGTCAGAAATAATCAGGTTAGGTGCTGATTCTTGACTTGTTTCTGTACTATAATTATTATTATCATTATTATTAGTATTACTTATTATTATTATTGTTATTATTATTATTATTATTATTATTACAAATAAATAATAATACAAATAAATAATGAAATGATTATTAATAAACACCAGTCGGTCAGATATAATCAGGGTAGGTGCTGATTCTTGACTTGTTTCTGTACTATAATTATTATCATTATTAATAATACATAATATTATTATTGTTATTATTAGTATTATTAATACAAATAAATGCTAATACAAATAAATAATACAATTATTATTAATAAACATTAGTGGGTCAGATATAATCAGGGTAGGTGCTGATTCTTGGCTTGTTCCTGGGCTATAATTATTATTACGACATATTTTTATTATTAGTGATAATACAAATAAATAATAATACAAATAAATAATAAAATGATCATTAATAAATAGCAGTGGGTCAGATATTATCAGGGTAGGTGCTGATTCTTGGCTTGTTCTTGTGCTATAATTTTTATTATTATTACATGTTATTATTATTAGTGATAATAAAAATAAATAATAATACAAATAAATAATAAAAGTATTATTAATAAACAGCAGTGGGTCAGATATAATCAGGGTAGGTGTCAATTCTTGGCTTGTTCCTGTGCTATAATTATTATTATTACATATTATTATTAGTGATAATACAAATAAATAATAACACAAATAAAAAAATAAAATGATTATTAATAAACAGCAGTGGGTCAGATATAATCAGGGTAGGTGCCGATTCTTGGCTTGTTCCTGTGCTATAATTATTATTATAACAAATTATTATTATTAGTGATAATAAAAAATAAATAATAATACAAATAAATAATAAAATGATTATTAATAAACAGCAGTGGGTCAGATATAATCAGGGTAGGTGCTGATTCTTGGCTGGCACCTGTGCTATTGGCAGACAATATACATATGTTCCATCCCGCCTCTCAGGTCTGCGTTTCGCGGTAACTGGAATCGAGTAACATATTTTTCAGCCATATGTGTTTAGGCTGACGGAGAAGCTCATTTGTTAAATATTTTTTGCCTGCAAATACCTCGTTAGACGGTTTGTAGGGCTGTCTTCTGCTGTTTACTCCAATCTGAGAGAAATTCCAACACCGCCATCCAAGCAGTAGGCTGAATTTTAATTTGTTGGAATACAACTGATTATGCAGAAATCTTACTTGGCATATTGTTCAGATACACAGAACAGGCTCTGCCTTGGAACCCTCTCTGCCGAATCCCTGGAATAATCAATGCTTTCATTTTCATGTTTATAAACAGAGAATTAGGTACCGAGTCTCATACTTAGGGCCCATTTAGATCTATGCGTCTGCGTAGCGGTGCAGCTTTTTTTGGGTAGTGTTAGACAGTTGCATTGTCATGCATCAATGTATAATTTGTCTTTGCACAATTATAAAGGAATAATGGTTTTAAAATTGCTGGCAAACGACATTTTCCTTTTGGCTTCTATTAAAAAAAGGCACAAATACCCCTCCAAAGGCCCCTTAGAATATTTGGGGCACCTTTGGAGGGGGGAATCTGCTTTTTTTTTTTTTTCTTGTAAAAGTTAGACTCTTTGAGTTTAGTATGGATTTTAAGAGGGAACCCTATGCAAAAAAATAAATGTGTGATTCCCCCAGCAAATCCATACCAGACCCTAATGTGAACATGCAGCTTGGCTGTCCTGGAAAATGGAGGGGAATAAATATGTGTGCCCCGCCCTGGAAAAGCACCTTTTCCCATATGTTGATGAGAATAAGGGCCTCTTCCCCACACCCCTTGCATAGTGGTTGTGGTGGTCTGCGTGCAGAAGCCTTATTGGAATCTAGAAAATGGAATAAAAAAATCTAAGGTTCCTCCAGGAAATCCATACCAGACCCTGATCTGAGCATGCACCCTGGTTGTCCTGGAAAGGGAAGGGGATAAGTGTGTGGACCCCCCTGGAAAAGCACCTTGTCCCTCCATGTTTATGAGGGCAAGGGCCTCTTCCCTACATACCTTGCATGGTGGTTGTGGTGATCTTCGGGCAGAAGCCTTTTTGGAATCTAGAAAACAGCAGAAAAAAATGTAAGGTTCCTCCAGGAAATCCATACCAGACCCTAATCTGAGCATTCAGCTTGGCTGTCCTGGAAAACGGAGGAGAATTAATGTGTGGGCCCTGCCCTGGAAAAGCACCTTTTCCCTTATGTTGATGAGAATAAGGGCCTCTTCCCCACACCCCTTGCATAGTGGTTGTGGTGGTCTGCGTGCAGAAGCCTTATTGGAATCTAGAAAACAGCAGAAAAAATGTAAGGTTCCTCCAGGAAATCCATACCAGACCCTAATCTGAGCATTCAGCTTGGCTGTCCTGGAAAACGGAGGGGAATTAATGTGTGGGCCCTGCCCTGGAAAAGCACCTTTTCCCTTATGTTGATGAGAATAAGGGCCTCTTCCCCACACCCCTTGCATAGTGGTTGTGGTGGTCTGCGTGCAGAAACCTTATTGGAATCTAGAAAATGGCATAAAAAATCTAAGGTTCCTCCAGGAAATCCATACCAGACCCTGATCTGAGCATGCAGCTCGGCTGTCCTGGAAAGGGAAGGGGATAAGTGTGTGGACCCCCCCTGGAAAAGTACCTTGTCCTCCATGTTCATGAGGACAAGGGCCTCTTCTCCACAACCCTTGCAAAGTGGTTGTGGTGGTCTGCGTACAGAAGCCTTTTGGAATCTAGAAAATGGCATAAAAAATCTAAGGTTCCTCCAGGAAATCCATACCAGACCCTGATCTGAGCATGCAGCTTGGCTGTCCTGGAAAGGCAAGGGGATAAGTGTGTGGAACCCCCCCCCCCCCCTGGAAAAGCACCTTGTCCCCCATGTTTATGAGGACAAGGGCCTCTTCCCCACAATCCTTGCATGGTGGTTGTGGTGATCTGTGGGCAGCAGCCTTTTTTGGAATCTAGAAAATGGCATAAAAAAAATCTAAGGTTCCTCCAGGAAATCCTTACCAGACCCTGATCTGAGTATGCAGCTTGGCTGTCCTGGAAAGGGAAGGGGATAAGTGCGTGGAACCCTCTGGAAAAGCACCTTGTCCCCCATGTTTATGAGGACAAGGGCCTCTTCCCCACAACCCTTGCAAAGTGGTTGTGGGGGTCTGCGTGCAGAAGCCTTAATGGAATCTAGAAAATGGCATAAAAAAATCTAAGGTTCCTCCAGGAAATCCATATCAGACCCTGATATGAGCATGAAGCTTGGCTGTCCTGGAAAACGGAGGGGAATGAATGTGTGGGCCCTGCCCTGGAAAAGCACCTTTTCCCTTAGGTTGATGAGAATAAGGGCCTCTTCCCCACACCCCTTGCATAGTGGTTGTGGTGGTCTGCGTGCAGAAGCCTTATTGGAATCTAGAAAAAAATCTAAGGTTCCTCCAGAAAATCCATACCAGACCCTGATTTGAGCATGCAGCTTGGCTGTCCTGGAAAGGGAAGGGGATAAGTGTGTGGACTCCCCCTGGAAAAGCACCTTGTCCCCCATGTTTATGAGGACAAAGGCCTCTTCCCCAAAATCCTTGCATGGTGGTTGTGGTGATCTGCGGGCAGAAGCCTTTTTGGAATCTAGAAAATGGCATAAAAAAACTCTAAGGGCCCTCCAGGAAATCCATACCTGACCCTAATGTGAACATGTAGCTTGGCTGTCCTGGAAAACGGAGGGGAATGAATGTGTGGGTCCCGCCTTGGAAAAGCACCTTTTCCCATATGTTAATGAGAATAAGAGCCTCTTCCCCACAACCCTTGCATAGTGGTTGTGATGATCTGCGTGCAGAAGCCTTATTGGAATCTAGAAATACTGCAAAAAAAAAGGACAAGGGCTTCTTCCCCACAACCCTTGCATGGTGGTTGTGGTGATCTGTGGGCAAAAGCCTTATTGGAACCTGGAAAAAATATATATTTGTATTCATTCTTACTTACATATTCTTAAAAAATATTCTAATACTGATTATATCAGATATTAATTAAATGCATGGTTATATGTTTCTAGCCCTAAGGAAGGTCTCGCACAACCCTGAAACAAATAGGATTTGCTTCGCAATTGTACATAAACTATCACTTTAGACTCTTATATGTCGAGTGCCACTTCTATTGCTTTTAGTCCGATAGTTTTATTTCCAAGGGCCCCTCACAGACGTTCTAGAGCAAATCTGTTAAGGAACTAAAGACTATTCATTATTTTAATTGTGCAGTCTTTATTGAATTTTCCTTTTCCCTTTATAATAATTATTTATATGTATTGATGTGGCGGGAGTCACTTTGGTTGGGGGGGCCCGTGGAACCCAGCTTACCTTAGAGAGGTTGGGAAATCCCTCTCTCAGCTCCTTAGGCCCCCTCTTATGTGTAAGTCACCCTGTGTCTATTAGGGACACAGGGTGACCAAGGAAATGATGGACAGCTACTTAATAGACACTGAGAATGCAGTTTGGATTACTTCAAATTGGACAGTGATATTTATCAACAATATACCTCAAGAAATATATGAAGATTTAATCCCACTTTACACTGTGGGACCTATAGCCTGTTGTAGACCATTGCCATGAAGTCTGTAACTCCTACATAATCAAAGCATTGCTTAGATGTGGATTCCAGGTACTTCAATGTAGGAGATGGACAGTCTGCTACTGGGGTCTCCTGCTATTGTCTGTTTAATAAGGTGTTCTGTGTTTATACTTAGGATAATGTGTAATTTATTTTGTTTTAGCCTTGTTGCAGTGCTGAGTTAATTAACATGTTATTTATAACATTGTCTAGATGTGGATTCTCATTCACCTATAGTTTCTGTCCAGATGGCTAGGCAATTAGTTCAGGTTAATTATATTTCTGTACACAATTTTATCTGCATAGGATAATGTAATCAGGCACCTGACCTGGTGGGGTAATCTGATCAGGAGGGGGATGTCCTCCTGTGTGGTATATATTGTATGTGAGCCTGTTCAATAAATGTTCCAGATCTATACAAGCTATTCTCGGCTAGTTTTGTATGGGGGCAGCTAGAATATCTGATTTCTATGTTCAAGGCTGAAGGAAGCGGTTTTCTGACAGTGTGGGTCGCGGTTCCTTAATTGCAAGTTGTTAATAAGCAATCTAATATTGATTATACATTGATTATATTCATTTATAGTCCTGAAGAAGGGCTCCCACAACCCCTGAAACATGTTGGATTTTCCTTTGTGATTGTAAATTAAATATAACTTTAGGCTCTTTTATTCCTTATCCTATAGTCATTTTTTCTCTAAAGCCCTATTCCAAGCTAAAACTATTTTTATTCCATCTCTCCCTCCCATCCCTCTCTAACCTATCCTACTATGCATTTTTTCCCCTTACCTTGTGAAGCCAGATATGCTAATCCAAGTCCCTCCTCCAGGTCCCTCACCACAGCCAGTGCCAATCCAACAGTGCAAATGAAACCCACTACCAGTGGTCCCCTACTTTCTGTGATGATGTCATTCTCTTCTGGAGGACCTCACCACTAGATATCCAATAGTAAGTGTAAACCTCATGCAGGCACAGCAGAGGAGAAGACTTAGGGCTACATTGTTACGTGGCCCTGACTTATGGCAAGTAAAAAGGGCATTTACAGTGGGGAAAATAAATATTTGATCCCCTGCAGATTTTGTAAGTTTGCCTACTTACAAAGAAATGAGGGGTCTAAAATTTTTTTATCATGGGTGTATTTTAAATGATAGAGACAGAATATCAACCAAAAATCCAGAAAAACAAATAAAACAAATGCTATAAATTAAGTTGCAGTTTAGTGAGTAAAATAAGTACAAAGTATTTGATCCCCAAACATAACATGACTTAGTACTTGGTGGAGAAACCCTTGTTGGCAAAAGGTAAGACATTTCTTGTAGTTGGTGACCAGGTTTGCACACATCTCAGGAGGGATGTTGGTCCACTCTTCTTTACAGATCTTCTCTAAATCCTTAAGGTTTCTTAGCTGCCGTTTGGCAACTCAAAGTTTCAGCTCCCTCCATAAATTTTCTATAGGAGCCACTCCTTTATTGTCTTGGCTGTATGTTTTGGGGTCGTTGTCATGCTGGAAGACCAATCCACAACCCATCCATAGTGTTCTGGCTGTTCTCATCCAAGATTTTACAATACATAGCCCCGTCCATTGGCCCCTCAATGCATCAAAGTTGGCCTGTACCTTTAGAAAAGAAACAACCCCAACCCATCATGTTTCCATCTCTGTGCTTGACTGTAGAGGTGGTGTTCTTAGGGTCATAGTCAGCATTTTTCTTCGGAGTCTTGTTAGGAGTCCCCCTTTACATCTAGATCCCCATTAGAGCCCCCCTTACCTCCGGGTCCCCATCAGAACCCCCTTTTCATAAGGTTCCCATCAGAGTACCCCTTTCATCAGATATCCCCATCAGAGTCCCCCCATACATCAGAGCAGAAGAACGTCACCAGCACACTGTGGATCTCCAATGTGGGCCCAAAGCTTTATTTAAGTGATCACATTGTTAAAGCAAGAGCAACATTTTAGAGCCTCACAGGGCCTCTTCATCAGCCATGTGACATCACAGGCAGGGCACATGCCTGATGAAGGGGTCCTGCAAGGTTTCCAAATGTTGCTCTTTCTGTAACAATGTGATCACTGAATAAAGCTGTGGACCCACATTGGAGATCCACAGTGTGCTGGTGTTCTTCTGCTTTGACTATCTTCAGTTCCAGCCGATGGTCGCTACAGCACCTGCTTACAGATACAGTGTTTCTAGGAACATGTGCATTGGGATTGTGCATGGGAACCCCCATACATCAGGGTCCCCATCAGAGCGCCCCCTTACATCAGATGTCTCGTTAAGGGGCTCTCACTGGCATAAGGTGTCCCCATTAGAGTGCCTCCTTACATCAGCTGTCCCCATAAGAGTTCCCCATTACATCTGTGTCCCCTTACATACAGTGGGTACGGAAAGTATTCAGACCCCCTTAAATTTTTCACTCTTTGTTATATTGCAGCCATTTGCTAAAATCATTTAGGTTCATTCTTCTTCCTCATGAATGTACACATAGCACCCCATACTGACAGAAAAACACAGAATTGTTGACATTGTTGCAGATTTATTAAAAAAGAAAAACTGAAATATCACATGGTCCTAAGTATTCAGACCCTTTGCTCAGTATTTAGTAGAAGCCCCCTTTTGATCTATTACAGCCAGGAGTCTTTTTGGGAAAGATGCAACAAGTCTTTCACACCTGGATTTGGGGATCCTCTGCCATTCCTCCTTGCAGATCCTCTCCAGTTCTGTCAGGTTGGATGGTAAACGTTGGTGGACAGCCATTTTTAGGTCTCTCCAGAGATGCTCAATTGGGTTTAAGTCAGGGCTCTGGCTGGGCCATTCAAGAACAGTCACGGAGTTGTTGTGAAGCCACTCCTTCGTTATTTTAGCTGTGTGCTTAGGGTCATTGTCTTGTTGGAAGGTAAACCTTCGGCCCAGTCTGAGGTCCAGAGCACTCTGGAGAAGGTTTTTGTCCAGGATATCCCTGTACTTGGCCACATTCATCTTTCCCTCGATTGCAACCAGTCGTCCTGTCCCTACAGCTGAAAAACACCCCCACAGCATGATGCTGCCACCACCATGCTTCACTGTTGGGACTGTATTGGACAGATGATGAGCAGTGCCTGGTTTTCTCCACACATACCGCTTAGAATTAAGGCCAAAAAGTTCTATTTTGGTCTCATCAGACCAGAGAATCTTATTTCTCACCATCTTGGAGTCCTTCAGGTGTTTTTTTAGCAAACTCCATGCGGGCTTTCATGTGTCTTACACTGAGGAGAGGCTTCCGTCGGGCCACTCTGCCATAAAGCCCCGACTGGTGGAGGGCTGCAGTGATGGTTGACTTTCTACAACTTTCTCCCATCTCCTGACTGCATCTCTGGAGCTCAGCCACAGTGATCTTTGGGTTCTTCTTTACCTCTCTCACCAAGGCTCTTCTCCCCAGATAGCTCAGTTTGGCGGGACGGCCAGCTCTAGGAAGGGTTCTGGTCGTCCCAAACGTCTTCCATTTGAGGATTATGGAGGCCACTGGGCTCTTAGGAACCTTAAGTGCAGCAGAAATCTTTTTGTAACCTTGGCCAGATCTGTGCCTTGCCACAATTCTGTCTCTGAGCTCTTCAGGCAGTTCCTTTGACCTCATGATTCTCATTTGCTCTGACATGCATTGTGATCTGGAAGGTCTTATATAGACAGGTGTGTGGCTTTCCTAATCAAGTCCAATCAGTATAATCAAACACAGCTGGACTCAAATGAAGGTGTAGAACCATCTCAAGGATGATCAGAAGAAATGGAAAGCACCTGAGCTAAATATATGAGTGTCACAGCAAAGGGTCTGAATACTTAGGACCATGTGATATTTCAGTTTTTCTTTTTTAATAAATCTGCAACAATGTCAACAATTCTGTGTTTTCCTGTCAGTATGAGGTGCTATGTGTACATTCATGAGGAAGAAGAATGAACTTAAATGATTTTAGCAAATGGCTGCAATATAACAAAGAGTGAAAAATTTAAGGGGGTCTGAATACTTTCCGTACCCACTGTATATTGCTCCCATCTGAGTGCCCCCTTACATCAATTGTTGCCATAAGAGTTCCCCCTTACATCAGGTGTCACCTTACATGGATTGTCCCCATCAGAGTGCCCCCTTACATCATGTCACGTACCTGATCCGAGGCTGAGATGCAGAGAGGACTCCCCTTGCGGCTGAGTGCGGCACACCCCTGGGGTTGAGACAGAGGGTGTAGCGCCCACAGAAGCACTGGTTGCCGGCAGGGTCCTGGTGGTAGACAGGCGGTCTCTAGCAGAGTGCTGGGCAGGAATACACTGGACAGTCCAAGGAGGAACCAGGAACAACCAGGCAGTAGGTGTAAGACCGGCCGGGGGTCAAACACAGGGCTCAGCAGGAAGCTGCAACAGGTGCAAGCCAAAGGTATAGCAGGAAGGCCAGGAGCAGACAAGTCCGTGGGAAAGCCAAGATCAGGTACTGGAGGGCAGGTAGACAGGAAGCAAGTCCGAGAGCCAAGCCGAGATCAGATAATGGGAGAGCCAAACTGGAGCAGGGATGGTCAGACGAAGCCGAGGGTCAAAGCCAGGAGAGAGAGCAGACAGGTCAGGAACAAGCCGGGTCAAACTGGAATCCAGGAAGTAGCAATGCTCAGGAAACAGGAAGAGCTGAAGACAATCCAGCAATCTGATGGGCTGAGCAGAGCCCTTTTATAGGCCAGTGAATTAGTCTATGGCCTGAGTCCATTGCGGCCATGGGAAGTACTGGCAAAGTTGCCAGTTGCAGCACAGCCATTTCACTGACAATGAGTCTATGGTCTGAGTCCATTGCGGCCATTGGAAGTACTGGAGGAGTTGCCAGTTGCAGCATGGCCGTTTCTCTGACACATCAGCTGTCCCCATAAGAGTTCCCCATTACATCAGGTGTCCCCTTTACATGGATTGTCCCCATCAGAGTGCCCCCTTACATAAGTTGTCCCCATAAGAGTTCCCCATTACATCAGGTGTCCGCTTTACATGCATTGTTCCCATCTGAGTGCCCCCTTACATCAATTGTTGACATAAGAGTTCCCCCTTACATCAGGTGTTCCCTTACATGGATTTTCCCCATCAGAGTGCCCCCTTACATAAGTTGTCCCCATAAGAGTTCCCCATTACATCAGGTGTCCCCTTATAGTGATGGAAAAAAGTATTTGATCCCCTACTGATTTTGTACATTTTCACACTGACAAAGAATTGATCAGTCTATAATTTTAATGGTAGGTTTATTTGAACAGTGAGAGACAGAATAACAAAAATATCCAGGAAAAACGCATTTCAAAAAAGTTTTAAATTGATTTGCTCCTAAAAGGAGTGCTCCTAATCTCAGCTTGTTACCTGTATAACAAAAGACACCTGTCCACAGAAGCAATCACTCAATCAGATTCCAATCTCTCCACAATGGCCAAGATCAAAGAGCTGTCCAAGGATATCAGAAACAAGATGGTAGACCTACACAAGGCTGGAATGGGCTACAAGACCACTGATAAGCAGCTTAGTGAGAGGGTGACAACAGTTGGTGCGATTATTAAATAGAAGAAACACAAAATAACTGTCAATATTCCTCAGTCTGGGGCTCCATGCAAAATCTCACCTTGTGGAATTTCCATGATCATGAGAACAGTGAGGAATCAGCCCAGAACTACATGGGAGAATCATGTCAATGATCTCAAGGCAGCTGGGACCATAGTCACCAAAAAAACAATAGGTAACACACTACGCCTTGAAGGACTGAAACCCTACAGCGCCCACAAGGTCCCTCTGCTCAAGAAAGCACATGTACAGGCCGGTCTGAAGTTTGCTAATGAACATCTGAATGATTCAGAGGAGAACTGGGTGAAAGTGCTGTGGTCAGATGAGACCAAAATCAAGCTCTTTGGCATCAACTCAACTCGCCATGTTTGGAGGAGGAATGCTGCCTATGATGACCTCAAGAACACCCTCTCCACTGTCAAACATGGAGGTGGAAACATAATGCTTTGGGGGTGTTTTTCTTCTAAGGGGACAGGACAACTTCACTGTATCAAAAGGACGATCGACAGGGCCATGTACCATCAAATCTTGGGTGAGAACCTCCTTCCCTCAGCCAGGGCATTGAAAATGGGTCATGGATGGTTATTTCAGCATGACAATAACCCAAAACACATGGCCAAGGCAACAAAGGAGTGGCTCAAGAAGAAGCACATTTAGGTCCTGGAGTGGCCTAGCCAGTCTCCAGACCTTAATCCCATAGAAGATATGTGGAGGCAGCTGAAGGTTCCAGTTAACAGACGTCAGCCTGGAAACCTTAATGACTTGGAGAAGATCTGCGAAGAGGAGTGGGACAAAATCCCTCCTGAGATGTGTGCAAACATGGTGGCCAACTACAAGAAACATCTGACTTCTGTGACTGCCAACAAGGGTTTTGCCACCAAGTATTAAGTGTTGCAAAGGGGGTAAATACTTATTTCACTTATTAAAATGCAAATCAATTTAAAACTTTTTGAAATGTGTTTTTCTGGATATTTTTGTTGTTATTCTGCCTTTCACTGTTAAAATAAACCTACCATTAAAATGATAGACTGATTATTTCTTTGTCAGTGGGCAAACATACAAATTCAGCAGGGGATCAAATACTTTTTTCCCTCACTGTACATGGATTGTCCCCATAAGAGTTCCCTCTTACATCAGGTGTCCGCTTTTTATGGATTGTTCCTATCAGAGTGCCTCCTTACATCAACAGTCTGCATTAGACTGGCTCATGGACTAGTGCAGTGATGGTGAACCTTCGCTTCTCTGCCTTTTGGCTAAGATCAAGTGTAGTATCTGTTCTTATCAGTGATCCAATGGGGGGGTCGCTGTGCTGTCATCTGACCTGACCAAGGTTGGGTGGCAACTATGCAAACCTGCTGGAGTGATGGGGGCTTGGAACGTTAGTACCGGCTGGAACAGAAACTGGGGTGCTCAAAGGCAGTTGAGGTATGGGAATAATTCCCCCGGGAAAGCTGGATGAGCCCATTACCTCCTGATTTGAACATTCTACCTTTTTCTGGCCATGGGTTGGGTAGGCAGAGAGTCCACGGTGTCTGTGCCCTCTGGGAGTGGGCGCCCCAGAGGGGCTCTTAGTAACACTTGGGTGTGGGACCTCAATGTGTGAACTGGCACATGGTCACAGCTCCAAACACTTTTTCTGCACTGCACCTTTTAGGGCTGGGCCTTTTGGCTAAAGTCTGGGGCAATTTTTTTTACCAGGCCTCAGGGCCCAGGCAGTGCACCATGCACAGCCACTTATTTATTTATTTATTTATTTTTCTCCAACATTTGTCACCATTCACTTTTGTGTGTGTTTTCTTCTCACTAGGATGGAGGGTGTGAGTCCTCGGGCTTACCCTGAAGTCTAGGGGGAGGATGTGTGGCCCTCGGGCTCCTTCCTCCTCTGTCTCTGGGGGAGGGGTCTCTCCTCGGGAGAACAAACAAGAGTAGATAAATAGGTGTGCCCAGGACCAAGCCTACTGTCCCTTCCCCAAAATAATTAGTGAAAGAAGCAAACAAGTGTCCCTAGGGAATTTGAGTGGACAAGGCTGGGTAGTATGAGAGTATGAAAAAATAGGAGAGTTGAATAAAAAGTAACATTTATTGCTCAATATTAAAAATGTAAACGTACAATAAAAACAACACATAATTCAATAAAAACTGAGGAACATAGTCACAAGAGTATGTTCAAGTAATATTTCATGTGGCCCAATGTAAGAGTGTGGATCACTGGTTCTTCATACAGTTGTAAAGGTCCAACATGTTTCAGAATCTGAATTGCGATTCCTTCTTCAGGGAAGTATGTAAAGATCATGCAATCAACATCTACAGAAATATAGAAAACATGCATACAGTTTTTCTTTTTTTTAGGATGTGCAGAAATGTTAGGCTGTTTTTCCATCAGAGCAAAAGACAAGGGGAAATAATAGTATGTTAACCAATACATCGGACGAACTCTGCGGACTATGCAAATACGCATGGGAGAACATGTGGCCAATATCCGCAAAGGTTTTCCTGGCCACAGTGTGTCAAAACATTTTGACTTTTGTCGACACAAAGACCCTCGCAACATGCTATTTGTAGCATTTGATAAGTTTACTCCAAACTGGCGAGGGGCGAACGCGAAAAGGGAGCTATCTCGTGCTGAAACGCGATGGATTTATATTTTGAAATCCTACGTCCCCTTTGGTCTCAATGTTGAATGGGACATTAACTGCTTTATCAATAACAGTTAATGTTGCTGAGGTGGGAAAGATATAGTTATGTCCAATCCCATTCATCATTATCCATGCACCACTAGGAACTTTATATTTATAATTTTTTGTGTGTTTTTATGTAATTTTAGTTATTTATTAATATGTGGCATTTACATTTAATTAATGGTCCTTTTGCTGGTCTGCTAGACATCTTTGCAAGGTTATTTCAAAGGGTCATTTGTAAAAGGGAAAAGTGCTGCAATTCGCTTTTTGGCCTTTGTCTCTCTTTTTTGAATTTTTCTTGGTGGCAATATATCTTTTGGCCACAAGATGGCGTTTTACAATACTGGCAGCTATTTTGTTTAGCCCGGTGTTTTATATCTCTGTGCTGCTACTTTGCATTGCTGTTAATGTGGCTTAAGTTTTATACATTAATAGCACAATCGAGGATGGCCGAGTAGTTTTTGTCTCGAGCCTTAGGCTTTTCTTTGACTGTAGCTGTATTATGGCGACTTCCGCCCTTAATGGCCAGATAGCGGATGCGTCACTTCCGCCCTTTCTCATCCTTGATTGGATGATGTTCCCCCCAATGTGACGAATATACGGGGTATATGTTAGGCGTGACCGCGATGCCCGGTAACCACGCCCCTGACGACGTCACTCTGACGAAACCGGTCGGGAGGTTCCGGACATCGCGCTTGTCACGCCCCCAGGACGCCGGCTTTGTGTTCACCATAGCGGGACGCCGCTTTTTACATTTATCTGCATGTGTATGTCTACTATCATGTAAGTAGAACTTTAATAAAGCTGACTATTTTACCATACGGGATTACGCTATGATTTCCTCTATCCCTTGCATATTGCCACACATACTGGAGTCATATCTGGATTTGTGACTGAGCGAGGTGTAGATACATTTGGAATCAACCCTGGTTTGTCGGAGCAGAGGAGAAAGTCCATCCCACAAGGGTTAACATCTCATGCTTTAAGTTGCCCATCCATTAATTTGGAGGCCCACGTGTTGCGGTAAGCTGCCACCTTGTCTAAACGCACGGGTGTCTTTCCATATCTGCTTTTCGCATCTTGGGATTTTCATTCTTAATTGGACTTTCTACCACCTCTACCTGCTGAATGTTTTTTTTGATGCAATGGACTCATGATTTTATGCACACTTTTTATCATATTGCACTGTTAATCTTTAAGCACAATTTATTTTGATGTTCCTAGCGCTGCACTACCTGAAACATATTTAGAATGGGATTGCTATGAATCCAAGTTGCTTATTTGCGTATGTCATTGTTTACTTGTCATATTGAACTCATTTATCATTAAGCGCAGGATTCCCCCCTTGATTTTATATGTTAACCAATACATAGATGCATCCACTTTCCGCGGTGGCAGGATGCATTCACATAGATCGTTCAGCCAGTGGGTGGAAGAAGAATGGTTATAAATAAACCCAATTGCCAGAGGTAGTTGATGTAACCCCCTTGATTATACTGGTGGAAAGGAGGGGGGGGGGGGCTAATAAGATTTAAAGCAAGAAGTAGGGAGCGGGCCCCAGCGTGACCATAGGAGTACCCGCTGTCCGTCGCTCACCTCCCCAGGTCAGCACCCCAATAGCAGTCACAAGGAGCACAGAGATAGGATGGATCAGTGCCTGTGGTTAAATAATACAGGAGAAGAGATAAGTAGGGTCAAGTAACTCCCACAAAATTTTTTTTTGGGGGGGGAAGAGAAACTAACAAAAGCAATTGCTTTTAACTTACCTTAAGTTAAGGGAAGATGGAACAGTATATGGACAGCCAGGGTGTGAGCCCATCCGCAGTGGCCAGAGATTATGGAACACAGCCTTCTGAGTGCATATATAATCCTCTCTTGCCTTAATTAGGAAAGTGGTTGCACCTGTGGGAGTTACACCCACTGGTGTCCCCGTGTATAAAGAAATTGGCCACATCCTGTCCAAAAAATCCAAGGCATGACCCCATCTCCTCGGGAGAGCCCCTCAACCAGGTATTCTGGGTTGGCTTCGGCTGCCCAGAAGGCCTTCTGGCTAGGCAGACCATTGGAACCCTTTGTCCCTGTCAGGAGCCTTGCGCCTTGGGGTATCAGGGTAGAGGTCCTACTTCTTCATGGGGTGGACAAAGCACACTTTTTTTGTGTGTGTTCACATGCACCTTTTTTGTGTTCACTTACCAGGTTTTTTTTGTTTTTTTTTTGCACCGCCGCTGTTTTAAGAAAAAAGTGATGGTGAACCTTGGGACCCCAGTTGTTTTGGAATTACATTTCCCACGAGGCTCAACTACACTGCAGAGTGCATAAGCTTCATGGGAAACTCGTGACCAAGGACCAAGCAATCTCACACCCTGCCGTCACTTGCGTAACAATGCCACTCTCAGCTGCACCCGGCACACAGATTGTCCAGCTTGCGGGACCACAATCTAGATGCCAGCAGACAGAGCGATTGTCACCGGGCTAATTAAACAATTAACCCTTTCTCTGCCACCACCTCTACGTTATAATGAGCCCAGAGGACACTCGTAATTTTAGAAATACCAATTATGACTTTGGAATAACCATCTGTAACACACACTGTCACCTCAGACAGGAATGTTCAGATGATTTATCCTAAACAGTAGCGCTCTTTCAGGAGGCAGGTTCTTTGGGTCAGTTTGCGTTTAAGAGCTTAGAGACAAAATTAACACTTTTCAAAATAAGGTTTAATTATAAGAAAGGTTAAGATTGGTGCAAATAAAATTTTTTAAGAAAAAAGTGATGGTGAACCTTGGGACCCCAGTTGTTTTGGAATTACATTTCCCATGAGGCTCAACTACACTGCAGAGTGCATAAGCCTCATGGGAAATGTAGTTCCAAAACATCTGGGGTGCCAAGGTTGGCCATCACTGGACTAGTGGATGCACTCTCAGAAACCTGGGAGGAGCACAGCTAAAATCTGAGGGGGGGGGGGCACATCCCACCCCAGCACTCCCCTAGATCCAGCCATGGGCCTCAGTACGCCTTTCAAATACATAATGGGGAATCCTGCGCTTCTCATACAATAACATCTGTGATCTTGCAGAATGTTCTTCCTGACGGGTTCTCTTTAGGCCTTTATTCACCTAGAACTTCTCTTTCCATTATGGTAATCCCCATCAAAGCTCATCTTTGTCCTCGTGTGACACCATCGTAGTGAAGCGATTCTCCAGCCTCCCCCTAGTCCATCTTATTTAACACAGGGGAGGTGATTATAATGAATGAGAACAGAACTCTGACACACAATCCGTGTACTGTCTCTCTCCCTACAATAACGGAGCTGACACAATGGCACTTATTACTCCGCGTATCACTGAATAGAATTCCGCGGGAAGAACAGCCCGGCTTGGCTTGCAGAGCAACTTTTTGATGTGTTGCCTCAGGAGTCCTCACAGCCTTTCTCTGCCAGTGAAGAGTTGGATTACTCTCTGACCTCCCTCTATTGTGATCTAGTTCAGACCGCCGCCGCCACCAAAGATGGAAAGATTAGTCATACAACGTTGCGTCGAGACAATTTTCATTTTCAATTTTTTTTTTTTTTTTCCCCGTAGTAATTTCTTTAAAGAAAAAAAAAAAAAACCAGATACATTGCCGTATCTATTCAAAAACGCATGGCTTTTTATCTGGAAACAGCTCGTAGCGGCACACGCCAACAAGACGCGGGAATAAATTAAATAATTAGACTTCTCCACCCGATAGAAAGAGTTATTATACGGATTTGGATAACTTCAACATCTACAAAATGTAAAGCTTTTCATTTTTTTTTTTTTTTTTGAAGCTCGGAAAGAAAGGTAGAGATAGGCTGCCATATTGTCGCGGCAGCAATATTTCCCCACCAAGATAAGAACGGAATGGGCGTCGTGTTGTAGAAAAGGGGAAAAAAAAAATAATTAACCTCGGACAGGGTTTTTCAAAAATGTGCTAAAATTCTTTGGAGGAAGTTGGAGAGAAACTAATTAATATTTCTCTGTAGGTCCTGCTTATCGGTAAGTGAAATTGGAAAGCTTGTGTAGCACTGTCCCCGTAGGGCCTGCTGTATGATGACTTCTCGGGCCTCCTCTGATTATCGGCACACAGTCATTTGAGGTACAGTTCACACATCCCTCCCTAATCCTGATGGCTCGTCACTCAATAAACAGTCCAGGGGTTTTGGTTTTTTAGTGTTTATTTTGGAACTTAGATGTGAGAAGGGAATAGTGGGATACTCCAACTGGAACTATGTACATTGGCTGTGGACAACTCTCACTTGGCCTCACCAGGTTGCCTGTGGGAGCAGCTGCACTGCTTAATCCATACTGCCACATGTATGGAAAGATACAGTAGTCTTGGTGAACCTATATTATCTTTGGGACACACACTAGCATTCAGAATCAGTAATAATTTTTTGGCAGAAAACATTGATTTCGTTTTGGTTATAGTCTTTTGACTAAAATGCCATTTTAGTTTTAGTTGTCTTTTGGTCTTTTTTGACTAAAATGCTATTTTAGTCATATTTTAGTCATCTGAATTGTTTCAGTTTTAATCATATTCAGTGGCGGCCGGTTCGTTGGGGGCGCAGGGGCGCCACCCCCCTATCCATGCGTCCGGCCCCCTAATCTACATGCAGGGGCACCGGACGCATGGAGTTCAATGGGGCTTTTTTTTTTTTTGGCATCACCTGATTAGAGCCAGAGGCTCTAATAGGGAGATTCAAAGGGTGGACCCAGGGCGCAAAGCAGTGCGTCTCGAGCCCACCCATTGTGTGACAATAGCGAATGAAAATTCGCTATTGTCACACGGATCCTCCTCCTGGCCAATCAGGGAGCACGTCCGATACGCGCTTCCTGATTGGTCGCAAGGCAAACCCCATTCCTATAGGCCGAGGAGGAGGCGAGAGCTGGAGGACTCTTGGAGACGTGCTGCCAGGGGACTGAAGAGAAGCGGACGCCGGGACTGCTCCAGGGCTCCAGGTAAGAGCACTGGTCTGGGGGGGGGGGGGGCGGCACACTGCATTGAAGGGGCATGCACGCACGCTGGTCTCTGCATTGAAAGGGGCATGTACGCTGGTCACTAAATTGAAGGGGGCATGTACGCTGGTCACTACATTGAAAGGGGCATGTATACTGGTCACTGCATTGAAAGGGGCATGTATGCTGGTCACTACATTGAAAGGGGCATGTATGCTGGTCACTACATTGAAAGGGGCATGTATGCTGGTCACTACATTGAAAGGGGCATGTATGCTGGTCACTACATTGAAAGGGGCATGTACGCTGGTCACTACATTGAAAGGGATATGTACACTGGTCACTACATTAAAAGGGGGCATGTACGCAGGTCACTGCATTGAAGGGGGTATGTACGCTGGTCACTACATTGAAAGGGGCATGTACGCTGGTCACTACATTGAAAGGGGGCATGTACGCTGGTCACTGCATTGAAAGGGGCATGTACGCTGGTCACTGCATTGAAAGGGGGCATGTACGCTGGTCCCTGCATTGAAGGGGGCATGTACGCTGGTCACTGCATTGAAGGGGGCATGTACGCTGGTCACTGCATTGAAGGGGGCATGTACGCTGGTCACTGCATTGAAAGGGGGCATGTACGCTGGTCACTGCATTGAAAGGGGCATGTACGCTGGTCACTGTTTTGAAGGGGGCACACTGGTCACTGTTTTGAAGGGGGCACACTGGTCACTGTGCATTGAAAGGGGGCACGCTGGTCACTGTGCATTGAAAGGGGGGTCACTGTGCATTGAAAGGGGGCACACTGGTCTCTCTGCATTGAAAGGGGGCACGCTGGTCTCTCTGCATTGAAAGGGGGCACACTATACCTAAATTACTGAAGGCCCCTTTCACACTTTTGCGACCTCAAAGTCACGCAATTTTTTACAGCGTTTTTTGCCGCAAAGCAATGCCTATTACATTTTTCTGTTTGCGCCCCCCCCCCCCCCCCCAAAATTTTGAGCACCAGCTGCCACTGGTCATATTGTAGTCGACTAAAATCTCCAGTACATTTTATTCGACGAAAATCTCATACATTTTAGTCAACTACAAATCGGATGGGTGTAGCACCCTCCTAGGTAAGTGCCAGAGAGAGAGAGAGTATAGTTTTGGCTCTGTCTGATTTAAATGCACCCACTGTGTGTAAATAACCTTGTGAATATTTGTACAGCAGAGATATATATTTTTTCATTTAATTTAATATATCTACCAGCCACATATGGGGTATGCCCCATGGCCTTGTACATTTGTCATTTCCCTTTTTTCCCCCTTTCCAGGTTTGTGGGATACTCTGTAGGAAAATTTTTGGAAAATAGTTTTTGTAGGGCCGGCTGCCCAGAGCCAGTGAGGACATGGCTCGGTTTCGCGCGGGGGGGGGGGGGGATGGGTGTAGCACCCTCCTAGGTAAGTGCTAGAGAGAGAGTATAGTTTTTGGCTCTGTCTGCCTATCAGAGGAGCAGCAGGGAAATATATATTGCTTTCTGCTTATCAGAGAGCAGGATCTGTGAGTTAGGTCTGCTCATGGTGCTCAGTGTGTGATTCAACTGGTTTAGGGAGTGTTTCACACTGGTCCAATAGGGAGGCATATTGGACAGTGGAGGAAATCTGACCAACGGGTACACAGGCTTTGATACAGCCCCAGTGATTGTCTCTGTGCATTGTGGGGTGTGGTAAAAAGCCAGGAGCACATATGCTGTGGGGTCTTTGGCTGGTGAGCAGAGTCCCGAAGGGTAGGTGGCCGCTGCCTCCTCCTCTGTAGCAGTGGCATGCGGTCACAGGCAGTCAGCCTGGGGACCAGAAGGAAGGAGCTGAACCCAGAAGTCCAGGAGAACTGACTGGAGGGGTAGAGACAATGGAGACGCTCAAAAAACAGTATTGTGATTACAAGGGATTGTGTCTAGGGGCCTGACCTGAGGGGGGCCACCCCAGTGTAGGATAGTCAGAGGACGGGTGTAAGCAAGTGAAGTGAAAGGGGGTACTAGGTGTGTATCCCGAAGATAATTCATCCCAACAAGTCATCTACATAGAGACTTAATTCTAAATTCATCTAAGTGGCAAGTTGAATCAGCAGCCTGGCTGCATTTTCAGACAGGAGTCCTCATCTATTGTGAATAGTTCAAGTTGGAGTACCCCTCTCTTCCCTTCTCCCATCCCTAATCAGAGATGTATAGTAACGAAGTAGAACTACTTAAGTACTGTACTTAAGTACCGAAATGCGGTATCTGTACTTTCCTAGAGTAGAATTTTTTCCTCCTACTTCTACTTTTACTTCACTACATTTTTTCGATGATTTCGATACTTCTACTCAAGTATTTTTTTTTTGTGCTGCATAGTTACTCGTTACTTTTAAAAAAATTACCACTGCCAGAACAGTAGATGGCAGGTTGCATAAAGCTCAAAAAAATGTGTATAATGTCATTTGTAAATCAGCGCATACGAAAATAAAGGCTGTGTATAATAAAAGCTGCTATACCAAATCTTTCCAATAAAAAGAAAATATGAAACAAACAAATAAATGGTGCTACAGCGCTTAAAGTGCATCAAGAAACTACTAACAAACACAGGTTAATCATTTGAATAAATCATTTGAAATAATAAAAAAAATATGATGTTCAAACTTTTGACTTATTTCTTTAATAACTACATAACACAGTACTTGTACTTCTACTTTCAGTACTTGAGTAGGAATTTTTTTTCAAAACTACTGGTACTTTTTACTTTTAGTACTTAAGTAGCAAATTTTTTGAAAAAACTACTTGCAATACTTAAGTAAAAAAAATGTTGAATACTTTAGTACTTCTACTTAAGTAACTTTTTCTGCGAGCACTTCCACTTCTACTCAAGTAATTTTTTGATCGAGCACTTGTACTTTTACTCAAGTAGAAATTTCGAGTACTTTATACAAGTCTGTCCCTAATTTAAATAAAACTGCAAAAACAACTACATCCCCTAGACTGATCATTGACTGAGCCAGAGAGTAAAGATTTAAATTGTGCATGCTGCAGTTGCTACCGGTAACCCAGGTGGACCCGAGAGTGTGTTATCCAGCCGCCCTCAAGGGGGCAGTGCTACATGGGTTTATGTAAATTGTAATGAATTTTTTAAACATTTCTCTAAGATATACAAACAAATTATACACTCCTGCAGTAATAAAATCGAATATGTTATTATTTCTGGTATAAGGTTTGAACACGCACTACAGACACAGATTTAGCCATTGTAATATAGAATGCCTTTATAAATAAAACCAAGTTTCAAAAACAAACAAAAATATTGCTTTTTGACAGAAGTGGTCAAAGGGTACTGTCACGTACCTGGTCGGAGGCCAAAGTGCTTAGAGGCCTTCCCTTGTGGCTGAGTGCAGGGCACCCCTGAAGGTGGTACCAGGGAGTGCTTTGCCCAAAGAAGCAGGGGTTCCCAGTTGTGATAGGCTGAGTAATGAGATGTCTGCTGGATGGCGGCTGGACTAAAAGGATGCACTGCTGGGCAGGGGTCCATCAGATATACCAGATGAGACTTGGCCAAAGGGAAAGCCAGGAGCAGGGTCAGGAGCCAGGCCAGTGGTCATACATGGAATATCAGCCAGGGGTAAGGCAGCAAGCAAGGTCAGGAGTAAGCACGGGTCATAAACTGGTAATCAGGCAGCAGAGGAGTCCAAAAGAGCAAGCCAGAGGTCATACCCGGGTACAGTAGACAGGAGCAGAGTCAATTGAACAAGCCAAGGTTCAGAGCTAAGAATGGAGACAAAAGTGGTATCTCTTCAACAAAGTGACGATTGGGCAAGGATAATGGGAGAGGTAAGTATGAATGCCCAACAGGGGCACTTTGTTTTCTATTTTGTTCCATGGTCTCTTAAATGGGAGGTTATAAGTATCAGGCATCCGACACTCCTGAAAGTGTCGGAATCCTGGAGATTCTTTAGGCCATTTGTACTGTATCTCTTCAACACAATGATGACTGGGGTAAGGGAATGAGAGATGTAAGTATGAATATCAAAAAACGTGCTGCGCCAGAAGTGCACAAAAATAATTAGTGATTACATGAATCAACAAGTGTTATCAACAAAATATGGTGTCCATCATATGCGCTCTGATGAAACATAAATGTTCATATAAAGTGCTCCAAAGTAATGATTAGTATATCCAGGTGATGACAGGACAGCCTCAATCCCTTGTGAATCAAGCAGGAACCACCAGTGTGTGAACTCCCTCCACCAGTAAGATTGGCCTCTCACCTTGATACCAGACCCAAACGGGCCAGCATGAGCATATCAGGGGATAGTGCTCTCTGAATGTAAATAATGAGCTTTTATTGAGCATAAAGGGGTAACTCACATTTGTTGGGCACTCAGCTGTGCCTGCTATTATGGCATTCAGTGTTGGAGAGTAGCACCCGAGCGATCGGCGTCAGGCACGCAGGCTCCGCCTCCCTATACGCGTTACGCCTGGAGCGTGGGCTCCGTTTGGCTTCTTCGGTAGGGGTGAAGTTTGTGTGTCCAGCCTCGCCTATTTACCAATGCTGCTAACGGTGGATTGGCCAGCGGTCACATGTCCTCCTCACTCTGAGCTATGCACAGGACACCGGAACCAAAAGATACACTTCCTGTGATCTTCGGTGTCACTAGCTATTATATCGAGGGGGCAATTTAAAACATATATAGATCTACTAAATCACTACCAGAGACCGCGTGACTGCGCCGCCATCCCCCGGGTGTTTCTCCTAAAATCATCGCATAAAAACATCTTTATTACATAAAATCGCATCATAAAATCGCATTAAATCAAATTATTGCCATAATGTTAAAAACTCACAAAATATATTATTGTTAAAAGTGGAATACCTCTAATATATTGCTAATTCTATAAAATGACACAAAAATATAAAAAATATATAAAAAAATATTAAAAAAAAAAAAAAAAAAATATATGTATATAAAAATTAAAAATCTGTATAAAAACTATGACAAAATGTCTATATATTAAAATGATGAATATTGAGTGAATCTACAGATATTTCAGGGAGGGGGGGGCTATCTATCACTAATGAAGCAGTTGAGGTCAAAATCCTTATTTAACCCCCTGGGTGCCAGTACTTTCGTCTCATACACCCAGAAGGACTCTCTTCTGCTTAATTGTCGAATGTAGTTTCCCCCCCTCCAATGTGGCTGGACATGTTCAATTCCCCAAAACTTTAGAGAATGAGGGTTTCTATCATGGACTTCTCTAAAGTGCTTGGAGACACTGTGTGACACCTCACCCTTTTTTTATATTTTTGATGTGTTCTCCTATTCTTACGTTCAGGGGTCGTGATGTGCGACCCACATATTGGAGTCCACAGCCACACTCCATCATGTAGACCACCCCAATGGTGGTACATGTAATTAAATCTTTAATATGGTATTCGTTGCCTGTGCTGTTAGATTTAAACGATTTTCTTTTCTTTATGTTTTTCCTTGTTTGTCGACAGACACCGCATTTCCCACATACAAAAAATCCGGATAGAAACTGGAAAACAGTATTTTTCATACACTTAGGGGGATTTACCACTCCCGGTGCTAACCTATCTTTCAACACAGGTGCTCGCCTGTATATGAAACTAGGTTTCTCCGGAAGGTGGGGTCCCAAAACTTTATCTTGTTTGAGGACACTCCAGTGTTTTTTAATGATGCGTTCAACTTGCTTGTGTTGAGCATTATAATCAAGCACAAGCTTAAAATTATTGTTCACCTCCCTTGGTGGTGTCCTCTTGTTTTCCAAAAGTTCAGTTCTATTTAATAATGCTACTTGTTGTAAATCAGAATTCACTTTCTCCATGTTGTATCCCTTTGCCTGAAATCGTTCCACTAGTACTTTGGACTGTGTAATAAAGTCATTGTCATTTGAGCAATTTCTTTTAATCCTGATAAGTTGTCCCCTCGGGATGTTAAATAGCCAATTTTTATGGTGACAACTATCCATAGGTAAATAGGAGTTGCGGTCGGTAGGTTTAAAAAAATTTTTTGTATGTAAACGACCATCTTTTATAAAAATCTCCAAATCTAGGAAATTCAATTTCTCCTTGCTCTCAGTCCAAGTAAGTGCGATATTCTTGTTATTAAAATTCATTCTGGTTTTAAAAAAATTTAAAAGATAAAATGTCCCCTTCCCAGATAATAATCAAATCATCAATGAATCTTTTATAAAAGATTAATTCTGGGGGTCTATTCACTAAAATCTCCTCCTCCTCCCATTGGGCCATAAATAAATTAGCTACGCTGGGGGCAAATCTTGCCCCCATAGCTACGCCTTTGGTTTGTAAAAAATATTCTCCCGCATACCAAAAATAATTGTGATTGAGGCAAAATTCCAAACTTTCTAAAAGAAATTCTACATGTTCCCCATCTAAATCTGATTCATCTAAGGCCCATGCCGCTGCCTCCATTGCAGCCTCATGGCCGATGATAGTGTAAAGAGAACCTACATCTGCTGTAGCAAGGATGCAGTTCTCTGATATGGGTAAATCCTGTAGCAATTGTATCACATTTTTGGTATCTTTGATATATGCTTGTGTTCGGGTAACCAATGGTTGTAAATAAAAATCGATGTATTGGCCCAATCTTGAACTGAGGGAGTCAATGCCATTTATAATGGGCCTCCCCGGAGGTTTCTCTACACATTTGTGAACTTTAGGGAGGAAATAAATAATAGGGGTTCTACAGGCAATGGGATTCAAATAAAGTGCTTCTTTCTTATTTAAAATAGCATTAGTCAATCCATTTTTGATAAGTTTCTCCAATTCTTTCTTGTAATCATTCACCGGATTGTGTCGTAATCGAGAATACGTGTTCTGATCTGAGAGTTGTCTCCTCATCTCATTATCATAGTATTCTGTGCTCATGACAACGATACCCCCGCCTTTGTCAGCTGGTCGTATCACCACTTTTTTGTTTTTCTCTAGGCTGGCTATGCCGTTTTGGATCCACTGTGGATCTTGCATTTTTCTGACTTTCAAGTGTTCAACATCATGAGCTACCAGATTTTTGAACACTTCCATATATTTGTTATCTTTGTTTGGCGGGTTAAACACCGATTTATTTTTCAAAGTGGAGTGATGTGTTCTCTCATTCACATTGGGTCGGTTGTCCGGTTTGGCCAGAAAATACTTTTTTTGAGTTAGCGTTCTCATATATTTCTGTAGATTCACATAGGTGTCAAATTTGCTTAGGTTCTTCACCGGGGCAAATTTCAACCCTTTATCCAAGACTTTCATCTCTTCTTTACTAAGGGGTATCCCACTGATGTTAAATACACCCGCACCTATTGGCTCTTGCTTTTTTTGGAAGCGTCGGCCTGCTCTTCGTCCTCTTTTTCTTTTCTTTTTCCCCCAGATAGTTTTCCAGTTGGTCCCTTGTACCCCCACAGGGCACTGGGTTTCCCTAAAAAAACATCTGGGGGATTGGTTGCCGCTGGCTGATACAATGGAGAGAATCTATTGGTGGGGGGGATATCATATGATGTGGAGGGGCGAGGGGACTCATACAACGATGAATCCTTCCTTTCTCTCCACTGATTTTGGGTACCCCTTGGTTCTTGGTGGTACCAGTTCCCCTGTACTGGTTGATAAGATTGGTTCCCCTGTACTGGTTGGTAGGATCCACCATTATTCTTCCATTGTCCTCTACCCCTTCCTCTAGGGCCACCTCTACCTGCTCTTCTCCCTCTTCCATTCCCTCTCTGCGGGGGGTGGTAGGGGGGTGCAGGGGTTATATTTGGTTCATTCCTTATTGGGGCCGGTGGTGGTCTACTCCACACCGGGGGTGTCATATTGACTCTTTCAGGTGTACTATCTCTAGATGGTGCAGCAGAGTTGGTCTGCAAATCTTTTTGCCATTTAAAAACCTCGTTACTCCTATAGTCGTTCATATCGCGGATGAACTTTCTCCTCTTTTTTTCTTGAGTCTCTTTATCAGTTTTTTCTAATTTTTTCTTGAGCTCACTCGCTAATTGGTTGAACTCTGGAGACTCCTTTAGGGGCTCTAGTTTCTTTTTAAGCTCAGCTATATTGAGTTCTGTTGTTGCCAATTTTTGCCGTTTCCGTTTAAGCAAAAGGTTCATCAACTCCTGACCTTTAGCATTGAAAAAGATAAACCATTCATTGAGTGCGTCCTCATCATCCAGTTCGTCATTAGGGGGAACATCCCACCTAAGGCGTCTGGGGGTGAGTTGGTGGGCTATATATTGTTCAAAAGATACAATATCCCACCAGGCTCTGGTTTTCTTTTCCATAAGGAAACCTAGCTTTCTAAAGCTCTGTGACAGATCCTCATATTTACCTCTATTTTTGTCCCCTGAGAATATGTCATCAATTTTTATCTCTCTGTTTTCAAAATAATCGAATATCTCCATAACTGCTTCTGATAGGTAGGTGAAAGGCTAAATGAATATAGTGAAAAAACTATCAGCGCAAGACTAAGTGAAATTCAAATGTGTATAAATGTGCTAGAATAAATCAATATATAAATCCGGCTGCATACACAAATTGTGTCCACACCTCACAACAAAAACATAAAAATCAAAAAACGTGCTGCGCCAGAAGTGCACAAAAATAATTAGTGATTACATGAATCAACAAGTGTTATCAACAAAATATGGTGTCCATCATATGCGCTCTGATGAAACATAAATGTTCATATAAAGTGCTCCAAAGTAATGATTAGTATATCCAGGTGATGACAGGACAGCCTCAATCCCTTGTGAATCAAGCAGGAACCACCAGTGTGTGAACTCCCTCCACCAGTAAGATTGGCCTCTCACCTTGATACCAGACCCAAACGGGCCAGCATGAGCATATCAGGGGATAAACAGACTATCACAGGTAACCTCTCCAGCCTTCACCTCCGGGGGTCGCCAGGACATAAAATAAGTGATAGATAGCCCCCCCTCCCTGAAATATCTGTAGATTCACTCAATATTCATCATTTTAATATATAGACATTTTGTCATAGTTTTTATACAGATTTTTAATTTTTATATACATATATTTTTTTTTTTTTTTTATATTTTTTTATATTTTTGTGTCATTTTATAGAATTAGCAATATATTAGAGGTATTCCACTTTTAACAATAATATATTTTGTGAGTTTTTAACATTATGGCAATAATTTGATTTAATGCGATTTTATGATGCGATTTTATGTAATAAAGATGTTTTTATGCGATGATTTTAGGAGAAACACCCGGGGGATGGCGGCGCAGTCACGCGGTCTCTGGTAGTGATTTAGTAGATCTATATATGTTTTAAATTGCCCCCTCTATATAATAGCTAGTGACACCGAAGATCACAGGAAGTGTATCTTTTGGTTCCGGTGTCCTGTGCATAGCTCAGAGTGAGGAGGACATGTGACCGCTGGCCAATCCACCGTTAGCAGCATTGGTAAATAGGCGAGGCTGGACACACAAACTTCACCCCTACCGAAGAAGCCAAACGGAGCCCACGCTCCAGGCGTAACGCGTATAGGGAGGCGGAGCCTGCGTGCCTGACGCCGATCGCTCGGGTGCTACTCTCTAACACTGAATGCCATAACAGCAGGCACGGCTGAGTGCCCAACAAATGTGAGTTACCCCTTTATGTTCAATAAAAGCTCATTATTTACATTCAGAGAGCACTAGATCTTTGCTTTATCTTTATTTTATGTCCTGGCGACCCCCGGAGGTGAAGGCTGGAGAGGTTACCTGTGATAGTCTGTTTATCCCCTGATATGCTCATGCTGGCCCGTTTGGGTCTGGTATCAAGGTGAGAGGCCAATCTTACTGGTGGAGGGAGTTCACACACTGGTGGTTCCTGCTTGATTCACAAGGGATTGAGGCTGTCCTGTCATCACCTGGATATACTAATCATTACTTTGGAGCACTTTATATGAACATTTATGTTTCATCAGAGCGCATATGATGGACACCATATTTTGTTGATAACACTTGTTGATTCATGTAATCACTAATTATTTTTGTGCACTTCTGGCGCAGCACGTTTTCTGATTTTTATGTTTTTGTTGTGAGGTGTGGACACAATTTGTGTATGCAGCCGGATTTATATATTGATTTATTCTAGCACATTTTATACACATTTGAATTTCACTTAGTCTTGCGCTGATAGTTTTTTCACTATATGTAAGTATGAATGCCCAACAGGTGGCACTTTGTTTTCTATTTTTCTTCCATGATCTATTAAATGGGAGGTCATAAGGATAAGGCATCCGACACTCCTGGAAGTTTTGGAACCCTGAAGACTCTTTTGGCAATTAGTATCTCTTCAACAAAGTGACGATTGGGCAAGGATAACGGGAGAGGTAAGTATGAATGCCAAACGGGGGCACTTTGTTTTCTATTTTGTTCCATGGTCTCTTAAATTGGAGGTCATAAGAATCAGGCATCCGACACTCCTAAAGTGTCGGAATCCTGGAGATTCTTTAGTCCATTTTTATCTCTTCAACACAGTGATGACTGGGGCAAGGCAATGAGAGATGTAAGTATGAATGCCCAACAGGGGGCACTTTGTTTTCTATTTTTGTTACATGGTCTCTAAAATGGGAGATCGTAAGGATCAGGCATCCGAAAACACCTGGAAGTGTCAGAATCCTGGAGATTCTTTAGGCCATTGGTATCTCTTCAACACAGTGACGACTGGGGCAAGGCAATGGGAGGGATAAGTATGAATGCCCTACTTTGCAGGTGACACTTGGTTTTTCGGAGTGGCCATGTGGAGCTTCCAAGGTCTATAAGAAATATCTATCCCCCGCCCCCAGTGATTTTCACTTGTATTTTTAAGAATTCTTTCCTACTAATGGATACAAATCTTTTCATTGTGAAATATTCAGTGTCTTCCCATGTTCATTGTAATGCTGCATAGTTGTGACTCTGAGGTGAGGTTTCTGTTTTATTTCCACCCACTTACGTCCTGCTCAGTTTTTGGGCTTTTTCACACCAGAAGAGTTGTTACGCATTTTGATATATTTTCTCACTCTTCTCTCTTGTCAGGATAAACATCCCCAGTAAGCTAAAAAGAATAGCAGGTCCCGTGTACTTTTTGTCCTATTTTTAGTTGCTGTAGTCCGGAACATTGAAAGTGAGCCTGTGCTTTGGCCATGCAGGAAACAGCTACAGGGTCACTACAATGCCCCCCGATCAGACTGGGAGGGGGGGGGGGGGTGGGCTCATAATGCCTGATGTCCTCTAACCAGGAAATAAAGAATGAATAATTCCCCCTTTACATCCAGGAGTGCCCATCAGTTTCCCCCTTGTATCACAGTGTGCCCATCAGAGTCCCCCTTTACATTTAGGAGGGCTCACCACAGTCAGTCCTTACATCCAGGGATGCCCACCAAAGTCACCTTTTACATCCAGGAGTGCCCATCAGAGTCCCCCTTTACATCCAGGAGTGCCCATCAGAGTGCCCCTCTACATCCAGGAATGCCAATCAAAATAAACCCTTACATCCAGGAGTGCCCATCAGAGACTGGAGGGAATTACATTCAGGAATGCTCATCCAAGTCCCTTCTTACATCCAGAAGTGCCCATCACAGTCCCCCTTTACATCCAGGAGTGCCCATCAGAGTGCCCCCTTTATATCTAGGAATGCCCATCAGAGACTGGAGGGGATTACATTCAGGAATGCTCATCAGAGTCCCTTCTTACATCCAGAAGTGCCCATCACAGTCCCCCTTTACATCCAGGAGTGTCCATCAGAGTGCCCCTCTACATCCAGGAGTGCTCATCAAAATAAACCCTTACATCCAGGAGTGCCCATCAGAGTGCCCCCTTTACATCTAGGAATGCCCATCAGAGACCGGAGGGGGTTACATCCAGGAGTGCTCATCAGAGTTCCCCCGTACATCCAGGAGAGCCCATCACAGTCCCCCTTTACATCCAGGAGTGCCCATCAGAGTGCCCCCTTTATATCTAGGAATGCCCATCAGAGACTGGAGGGGATTACATTCAGGAATGCTCATCAGAGTCCCTTCTTACATCCAGAAGTGCCCATCACAGTCCCCCTTTACATCCAGGAGTGTCCATCAGAGTGCCCCTCTACATCCAGGAGTGCTCATCAAAATAAACCCTTACATCCAGGAGTGCCCATCAGAGTGCCCCCTTTACATCTAGGAATGCCCATCAGAGACCGGAGGGGGTTACATCCAGGAGTGCTCATCAGAGTTCCCCCGTACATCCAGGAGAGCCCATCAGAGTGCCCCCTTACATCCAGGAGTGCCCATCAGAGTCCCCCCTTACATCCAGGAGTGCCAATGGGAGTGTCCCTTTACATCCAGGAGTGCCCATCAGAGTGCCCCCTTACATCCAGGAGTGCCCATCAGAGTGCCCCCTTACATCCAGGAGTGCCCATCAGAGTCCCCCCTTACATCCAGGAGTGCCAATGGGAGTGTCCCTTTACATCCAGGAGTGTCCATCAGAGTGCCCCCTTACATCAAGGAGTGCCCATCAGAGTCCCCCCTTGCATCCAGGAGTGCCAATGGGAGTGCCCCCTTACATCCAGGAGTGCCCATCAGAATCCCCCTCTACATCCAAGTGTGCCCATCGGAGTCCCCCCTTACATCCAAGTGTGCCCATCGGAGTCCCCCCTTACATCCAGGAGTACCCATCAGAGTCCCCCTTTACATCCAGGAGTGCCCATCAGAGTGCCCCTCTACATCCAGGAGTGCCCATCAGAATCCCCCCTTACATCCAAGAGTGCCCATCAGAGTCCCCCTCTACATCCAGGAGTGCCCATCAGAGTCCCCCCTTGCATCTAGGAGTGCCCATCAGAATCCCCCCTTACATCAAAGAGTGCCCATCAGAATCCCCCCTTACATCAAAGAGTGCCCATCAGAGTCCCCCTTTACATCCAGGAGTGCCCCTCTACATCCAGGTGTGCCCATCAGAATCCCCCCTCACATCCAAGAGTGCCCACTAGATCCCTCTTACATCCAGACAGCAGAGCAGAAGCTGGAAGTGAAGCAGGTCTGGACAGAAGAGGTCTACTCCCCCCATAAATTCTGGGTGCTGGGCACTTGCGTCACTGCCGTCGGTCCTAACAAGCACCCAGAGACGGGGTAGGGGGAGTTATACGCTGTGGCCTGGGACAGGGTTATAGCTGGCTGGCAGTGGAGTCACCAATCTCCATATCACAATGACGCATGCACTGCCAGTCAGCCAGACCTGCTCTAGGCCAGATAAAACCTTGTCATAGGCTAGTATTGGCCCATGGGCCACAGTTTGGAGATCCCTGCCCTACACAGCAGCGCAAAAAAAAGGGGCAACCTCACAAAGCACTTTTGGCCCAGTGCTGACAAGCCCTGTGGGAGTAGTGCCAGGAAGGGGGTGTCAGCAAAGAATTGGAGTTTTGGAGATAAGGAAAGTTTGGGGGTGACACCTATGGAGGTTAGAGTAGCTTTCAATACCCTTTGGAGTTGATTTACTAAAACTGGAGAGTGCAAAATCTGGTGCAGCTGTGCATGGTAGCCAATCAGCTTTCAGTCTTTTTTTGTAAAAGCTTAATTGAACAAGCTGAAGTATAAAGCTGATTGGTTTCTACGCAGAGCTGCACCAGATTTTGCACTCTCCAGTTTTAGTAAATCAACCCCTTTGTGTTGTGGTCAGACTAAATAGCACCACAATATGTTGTAATGTGTTTGATGCATTATTAATGAGCAGTAAAAAACAGTAAAAATAAAAAAATGTTGTGAATGGGCCCTTACGTATTCACTGAGGGTTCATTCATTGGTTTCTGGGGTACTTTCAATGGATGAAGATGGTCAGAGACTGCAGACAAACTAATGGTCAGAGTGTGCAGGCCTGGTATAGGACAGGGGTCTCCAAACATTCTAAACAAAGGGCCAGTTTACTGTGCTTCTGACATTACAGGGGCCAGTGGGAGTAGAAATGGCCCCAACAACAGTGGGAATAGATAATTCCCCATCACTGGTGTCAGTGGGAGGAATAATGCCCCATCATTGGTGTCAGTGGGAGGAATAGTGCCCCATCATTGGTGTCATTGGGAGGAATAGTGCCCCATCATTGGTGTCAGTGGCAGGAATAGTGCCCCATCATTGGTGTCAGTGGGAGGAATAGTGCCCCATCATTGGTGTCATTGGGAGGAATAGTGCCCCATCATTGGTGTCAGTGGCAGGAATAGTGCCCCATCATTGGTGTCAGTGGGAGGAATAGTGCCCCATCATTGGTGTCAGTGGGAGGAATAATGCCCCATCATTGGAGTCAGTGGGAGGAATAGTGCCCCATCATTGGTGTCAGTGGGAGGAATAGTGTCCCATCATTGGTGTCATTGGGAGGAATAGTGCCCCATCATTGGTGTCAGTGGCAGGAATAGTGCCCCATCATTGGTGTCAGTGGGAGGAATAGTGCCCCATCATTGGTGTCATTGGGAGGAATAGTGCCCCATCATTGGTGTCAGTGGGAGGAATAGAGCCCCATCATTGGGGTCAGTAGGAGTAATTGTGTCCCATCATTGGTGTCATGAGGAGGAATTGTGCCCCGTTGTTGGTATCTCTGGGTGATAGAGTACCCCAGGGGCCAGATAAAGGCAAGCAAAGGGCCACATCTGGCCCCTGGGATGCAGTTTAGAGACCACTGGGAAAGGGGATGGTCAGAGACTGAAGGCCTGGTGTTAGGACAGAGGTCTCCGAATTTTCTAAACGAAGGGCCAGTTTACTTTCCTTCGGACTTTACAGGGGGGGGGGGATGCGGCCATTGGGATTAAAGAAGGTCCTAACGTCAATGGGAATAAATAATGCCCCATTGTTGCTGTCACTGGGAGGAATTGTGCCCCATCATTGGTGTCATTGGGAGGAATTGTGCACCTTTATTGGTGTCAGGGGGGAGAATTGTGCTCAATTGTTGGTATCTGTGGACAAAATCATACCCCAAGGGCAAATTAAAGGCAAGCAAAGGGCCACATCCAGCCCCTGGGCTGCAGTTTGGAGACCACTGGTATAGGAGAAAATCAGAGACTGCAGACACACTACAAGAGAGGGTCAGAGACTGCAGGCATGATACAGGAGATGGTCAGAGACTTCAGACACACTATAGAAGATGGTCAGAGACTGCAGACACACTACAGGAGATGGTCAGAGACTGCCGACATGGCACAGGAGATGGTAAGAGACTTCAGAAACACTACAGGAGATGGTCAGAGACTGCCGACATGGCACAGGAGATGGTAAGAGACTTCAGAAACACTACAGGAGAGGGTCAGAGACTGCCGACATTGTACAGGAGATGGTAAGAGATTGCATACACACTACAGAAGATGGTCAGAGACTGCAGACATGATACAGGAGATGGTCAGAGACTGCAGACATGATACAGGAGATGGTCAGAGACTGCAGACATGATACAGGAGATGGTTAGAGACTGCAGACATGGTATAGGAGATGGTTAGAGACATGTCGTAGAAGTTCATGGAGACTAGGAAAATGCTTCAGGAGGCAGTCATAGACTGGAGAACTGTTACATGACAGCCATCTTCTTTGCTGATATTGTCAGGAGTTGGCTACCGCTTACACATTCTTGGAGTCAGTCCCCTCATGACACTCAGTAGGACTTGGGTAGTGTGCTGAAAATCCCCCCAGAAGCCTCCTGAGATGTGTGACTTGAGTATCCTGGGAGGTTTTGGATAGCTGAAGACGTGATTATCGCCTGGATGAGAATTCTAAAAAACTATTTCCCATCCCTCACAAAAATGATATGCAATTTCTTGAAAGGGGACGGACTGAGCTTTAGGTTCGGCCTGAACATTTACCTGTTTGGAGAGAGCCAAATGATATGTATAATAACAATATTCCAATATTTCCAAAGAGCCTGGAATGGAATTTCAGGGGGACCCCACACCTTAAAATTCCTTAGACCTGAATGGCCTGGTATAAATTACTAGGGAATCCCCAAGCCCCCCCCCCCCTCCTTATACTTACCTGAGCCCCATCTGGATCCAGAGATGTGCACAAGAGAAGCGGCTCTCCCAGCTCTGTTCCTCCTCATTGATTGGCTGAGACAGCTGTAGGAGCCATTGGCTCCCGCTACTGTCAATCCCATCCAGTGAGCCAATGAGGAGAGAGCGGGGACAGGGCTGAGCCGTGCTTTGTGTCTGAATGGACAGACAGAGCAACAGCTTGAAAGCAAGCTGCTTGCTCTGGGGGCACTCGGCAGTGGGGAGGGGCCAGGAGCACCAGCGGAGGTCGCGAGAAGAGGAGGATCACACCTGCACAGAGCAGGTAAATATGACAAAAATATTTTAAAAATCTGCCTTTAACCGCGTGCCGACTGCCCGCCGCAGATATACTGCGGCAGGCTGGCTCGGCTGCGCAAATCGCCGTACCTGTACAGCGATACGCGGGAGCGATCCTGGTGGCACTATACTTCCTAGACCGGGAGGTTGTCATTCTGGCGTCCACCAGCAGGTGTCTACCAGCAATCAGTCTCCACCTGGTGCTGACTGCTGGGAGGATATTTAGTCCCTTCTCTACTATAACACTTTGCTTCAGTGTTTTGCCCTGCTAGCTAGCAGGGCTGGTGCTAGACTATACTTACAACCCCCCCCCCCCCAAAAAAAAAAAGACACTTGAATTTTTTTAAAAACAGTGGAAAATACAGTATAAAAACAACAAACCATTAAACTGGCGGTTTGGGGCGTCCTGGAGGCACGTGCGGGTAAGCTGATTCATGGGGCCACCGGCCGCGATTGCTGCCGGGCACCCACGATCGCTCCACCTGGAGAGAGAAAGGCAGTCTGCTGTTGTAAACACAGCAGACCGTTGTTCTCTCAGGAGTCAATACAGAGCTCTTGTGTTCCTCCTATTTAGGATCACAGGTCTCTGTGTTGATTCCACAAGCCCATCCCCCTCATAGTAAGAAAGCACCCCCTAGGGAGACATTGATCACCCCTGGGTTAACGCCTTCCCTGCCAGTGTCATTATTACAGTAACAGTACATATTTTTAGCACTGATTTTTAGCACTGGTCCCCCCAAAAGTGTCAAAAATGTCAGTTAGGGGTCCGATCTGCCTGCCGCAATGTCGCAATCCCGCTAAAAATCGCTGATCGCCGCCATTACTAGTAAAATAAATAAATAAATAAAAATGACATAAATCTTTCCCCTAGTTTGTAGACGCGATAACTTTTGCGCAAACCAAGCAAAATACGCTTATTGGGATTTTTTTTTTTTTTTTAACCAAAAATATGTAGCAGAATACAAATTGGCCTAAAATTATGAAAAAATTTAGATTTTTAAATTTAAATAGCAGAAAGTGAAAAATATTGTTTTTTTTTTTTTTCAGAATCGTCGCTCTTTTTTTTGTTTTTAGCGCAAAATAAATAAATAAAGAAATAAAAATCGCAGAGGTGATCAAATACCACCAAAAGAAAGCTCTATTTGTGGGAAAAAAAGGACATCAAATTTATTTGGGTACAGCGTCGCACGACCGCGCAATTGTCAGTTAAAATAACGCCGTGCCGAATCGCATAAAATAGCTGGGTCATTAAGTGGGAAAACCTTCTGGTCCGTAAGTGGTTAAATTCACTTTAATGCCTGCAGTGGCCCTAGGGGCCGCACAGTGAGGGCCACAGATGGGGATAAGGATGTGTATGGATGTTCTCAGGGCTGGAATTCCTCCTCTTCCACGATTCAAGAGGTTAATGTGATCCGAGCCACAGACACAGACCAGCAGACAGTGTAACAAAACAATGCTAATTCGAGTGCTTATCAACACATCGCCCGGCAGAGGGGAACAACATGCCGAAATGTTTGCAGTTGGTGATTGTTTGATGAAGTGTGAAGGAGCGAGGAGCACTGAATGAATTTCATCAGATCCGCCCGCCGTGTATGGGGCGCGCGTGTAATATCCACCGTTTGATGTGTAAGGTCAGGGAAGGATACGGGAAAACTGCGGAGGAATTAGAAGGATGAAAGGGAATGAGACACCGTATTACATATAGCAGAAATAAACGTTCGGCCTCGCTGGAGCTTTGCCCGTAAGGTGCAAGTTGGCACATCTACGCTATATTACCAAAAGTATTGGGACGCCTGCCTTTACACGCACATGAACTTTAATGGCATCCCAGTCTTAGTCCGTAGGGTTCAATATTGAGTTGGCCCACCCTTTGCAGCTATAACAGCTTCAACTCTTCTGGGAAGGCTGTCCACAAAGTTTAGGAGTGTGTCTATGGGAATGTTTGACCATTCTTCCAGAAGCGCATTTGTGAGGCTATGCACTGATCTTGGATCGCAGTCTCCACTCCAATTCATCCCAAAGGTGTTCTATGGGGTGGAGGTCAGGACTCTGTGCAGGCCAGTCAAGTTCCTCCACCCCAAACTTGCTAATCCGTGTCTTTATGGACCTTGCTCTGTGCACTGGTATGCAGTCATGTTGGAACAGGAAGGGGCCATCCCCAAACTATTCCCCCAAAGTTGGGAGCATGAAATTGTCCAAAATGTTTAAAGATTTTGGGCTCCTAGGCACAAGTGACATGGGGGGCTGGGCACTGCCCTGACACCATTGAAGTCAATAATATGGCATTATTCCTTCCACTGAAACAGGTGTAATGGAACCACGACCCACACTGTGTCTGTGTGCTTCTGTCAGTATACCGCCTCCTTCAGCCTTGAACATAGATATCAAATATTCCAGCTGCCCCCATACAAAGCTAGCCGGCAACTTAGCTTGTATAAGTTTTGGATCCTTCTCACACAGTTTATATACAGCATGGACAGCCCCCTCCTGATCAGATTACCACACCCAGTTAGGGATGGCCTGATTACATTATCATATGCAGATGAAATTGTATACAGAAATAGAATTAACCTGAACTAATTATGTAGCCATCTGGACAGAAACAATATGTGAGTTCATTAACATTTAACAATGGGACAGACAGGCTTAACAGAATCCACATCACACCTCAATACACAAACAATAGTGAGAGCCTGTCTCTGACATTAAAGTTCAATACACATTATCATAAGTAAACACAGAACCCATTTGAAGCAATCCAAACCATTAAATATCTGCCTTTCACTCCCAGTGACAGTGAGTACCATCATATACAGGACTATGTGCAAGCCAGTCAAGCTCCTCCACCCCAAACTCGCTCATCCATGTCTTTCTGGACCTTGCTTTGTGCACTGGTGTGCAGTTATGTTGGAACAGGAAGAGGCCATCCCCAAACTGTTCCCACAAAGTTGGGAGCATGAAATTGTCCGAAATGTCTTGGTATGCTGACGCCTTAAGAGTTCCCTTCACTGGAACTAAGGGGCCAAGCCCAACCCCACACCATAATGAGAAGTAGCAAAAAAATGTAACTGATTTTTCTTTAGAACTGTTGCCTCTAGATGGAGCTAGAAGGTAAAAGGAAATACATTTGCCTTTGTAACAAGAGATACAATACCAATTCTAGAGAACGCTAGAGGAAATTAGCAAATTATTTTAACCATTGGTTCTTAAGAATTGTTGCCTCTAGATGGTGCTAGAAGGCATAGGAAATGTATATGTCTTTGTAACAAGAGATCCAATAACACTTTTAGAGAATGCTAGAGGGAATTAGCAAAATAATGTAGCCATTGATTCTTTAGAATTGTTGCCTTTAGGTGGAGCTAGTAGGCATAGGTAAAGCATTTGCCTTTGTAACAAGAGATACCATACCAATTCTAGAAAACGCTAAAGGGAATTGGCAAATTAATTTAACCATTGGTTCTTTAGAATTGTTGCCTCTAGGTGGAGCTAGAAGGCATAGGAAATACATATGTCTTTGTCACAAGAGATACAATAACAATTTTAGAGAACGCTAGAGGGAATTGGCAAATTAATCTAACCATTGGTTCTTTAGAATTGTTGCCTCTAGATGGTGCTAGAAGGCATAGACAATACAAATGTCTTTGTAACAAGAGATACAATAACAATTTTAGAAAACCCTAGAGGGAAGTAGCAAATTAATGTAGCCATCAGTTCTCTAGAATTGTCGCCTCTAGGTGGAGCTAGAAGGCAATGGAAATACATATCTCTTTGTAACAAGAGATACAATAACAGTTCTAGAGAACGCTAGAGGGAAGCAGCAAATAAATGTAACCACTGGTCCTGTAGCGGATTCCCAACTGCCATACGTATGCATATGTCCTTGTGTGAAAACAGTGATACCCTAATATCAAAATTTGCAGGCAGCGATGGGCTTTTTATTTAAAAGTGATCTAGTGGCTCTATAGTCTCCCGATCCCTTCTACAGGGTGCAAAAGGGGACCCCCCCCCGCCTCTTACCACCACCCACCGCGGCTCCAGTGCAATCAGGGAGCCTGGAAAAACTGCAACCTATCAACTCAGCTTTGGACAGAGGAATGGCAGGTAGATCTATAGGTATGGGTAGCAGGTAGACCCCTCTTCTTTGACGTTAGAAACCGGAAGCAGGTGTGTTAAATTTGGTGTCATCGCTCTCACTCTCTCATACTGGTCACTGGAAGTTCAACATGGCACCTCATGGCAAAGAACTCTCTAAGGATCTGGAAAAAAGAATTGTTGCTCTACATAAAGATGGCCTAGGCTATAAGAAGATTGCCAAGATCCTGAAACTGAGCTGCAGCACGGTGGCCAAGACCATACAGCAGTTTAAAAGGACAGGTTCTACTCAGAATAGGCCTCGCCATGGTCGACCAAAGAATTTGAGTTCACGTGCTCAGCGTCATATCCAGAGGTCGTCTTTGGGAAATAGACGTATGAGTGCTGCCAGCATTGCTGCAGAGGTTGAAGGGGTGGGGGCTCAGCCTGTCAGTGCTCAGACCATACGCCGCACACTGCATCAAATTGGTCTGCATGGCTGTAGTCCAAGAAGGAAGCCTCTTCTAAAGATGATGGAGCAGAAAGCCCACAAACAGTTTGCTGAAGACAAGCGGACTAAGGACATGGATTAAAGGAACCATGTCCTGTGGTCTGATGAGACCAAGATAACTTTATTTGGTTCAGATGGTGTCAAGCGTGTGTGGCAGCAACCAGGTGAGGAGTAGAAAGACAAGTGTGTCTTGCCAACAGTCAAGCATGGTGGTGGGAGTGTCATGGCCTGGGGCTGTATGAGTGCTGCCGGCACTGGTGAGCTACAATTCATTGAAGGAACCATGAAGGCCAACATGTACTGCGACATACTGAAGCAGGGCATGATCCCCTCCCTTCGGAGACTGGGCTGCAGGGCAGTATTCCAACATGATAACGACCCCAAACACACTTCCAAGATGACCACTGCCTTGCTAAAGAAGCTGAGGGTAAAGGTGATGGACTGGCCAAGCATGTCTCCAGACCTAAACCCTATTGAGCATCTGTGGGGCATCCTCAAACGGAGGGATGGAGGAGCGCAAGGTCTCTAACATCCACCAGCTCCGTGATGTCATCATGGAGGAGTGGAAGAAGACTCCAGTTCCAACCTGTGAAGCTCTGGTGAACTCCATACCTAAGAGGGTTAAGGCAGTGCTGGAAAATAATGGTGGCCACACAAAATATTGACACTTTGGGCCCAATTTGGACATTATCACTTAGGGGTTGTACTCACTTTTGTTGCCAGCGGTTTAGACAATAATGGCTGTGTGTTGAGTTATTTTAAGGGGACAGCAAATTTACACTGTTATACAAGCTGTACACTCACTACTTTACATTGTAGCAAAGTGTCATTTCTTCAGTGTTGTCACATGAAAAGATAGAATAAAATATTTACAAACAATGTGAGGGGTGTACTCACTTTTGTGAGATACTGTGTAAACATATATATATTTATAATCTTTAGGGGTTCTGAGTAATTTTCGAGCAAAAAAATGATTTTTACATGTCGGAGAGGAATACCAGAATTGGCTCAGTATGGAAGCGGTTAACATTTACACTCAGTCAATCACTTTTTTAATTTATAATTATAGCCGAAATCTGATAACATTTTTTTTTTTTTTCTTTTTTTAACATACTGTGTGTGTTTAGACTCTCCAAGAATCTCATGTGTTAAATTTTTCTGCCTGCGATCGGCTCGTTGGATAACAATTTGCTTGTATCTGAAAGAATTTCCAACGCTTTTATCAAAGCAGTAGGCTGAATTTTAATTTGTCGGAATACAACTGATTATGCGGCTCGGCACAAATCTTACTTGGCATATTGTTCAGACGCACAGAACAGCCTCTGCCTTGGAACCCTCTCTGCCGAATCTCTGGAATAATGAAAGATCTCCTGCTTATAAACAGAGAACTAAAGAGAACCTGTCACTTGGCAAACAGCTTGTTTATTAATTAGTCTGACACAAGCTAAAGTATTAAACAATTATTCATCCCATGTATTATTAATTGTGTCATTATTACTGTATTATTATTATTATTATTATTATTACTATTCATAAGCCAATAGCTCATATTTTTTCTTTATAGGTGCCATTTCATTAAGTAAAAAAAACTGCTTTGCTGATAATAAGGTTCTGATTAATGTATTATGCAATTAATTATCAATTAATTATGTTGGTCTTCGTTATTTAATTAATGTATTTTTTATTTGCATACAGTTCAAATACATTTTATTGTTTAAATGATTGCATCTGTTCTAATTTATTTTAAAATAAAATAAAAACATGAAATGAATTAATTAAATCAATCCTATTTTATTTTTTTAATGAGATCTGCTTCTGTTATGCAGTCTGAAAATCTCTTGTTTTATTTATGTATTAATTTATTTTTTTTCCAAACTTGTTTTATAATCGGTAATCGTAGAATCATTTTTTTTTTTTTATATAATTTTCTATGCCTAGAGCGAGTGCCCATGGGGCTTTTAAAGAGTCACGCCAGGAAAAAAAACAATTATTTTTTAACCATAATATATAAACATCTTTATTATTCACATTCCATATTGAACATTAAAAAAACAGAATATATATTACATTTAGACAAGAATATAAAAAGTATAGGTTGATGTATAATGCCATATAGCACACTATAATTATCATAGCAGCAGAAATATATGCTTTAAACCAGGCACTGATATATTCTTTCTCGACGCGTTTCGTAAAAAAAAACAAAGTCTATTTCCTCAGGAAACAAACAGAATTCAAGCTGATAAGTAACAAACACCAATCACAAAATCGAAATAAGATTGGAACCATCTCTCACAGAGAAACAGGTGCAATAGATGGGCACCACGGAAGCAGTCTTGCCCGGGAGCTGTGGGTGGAACGAGCTGCCAAGTGGAGGGTGCACAAAGGGTTAGTAGATATAATAAAAGTGGACTGCTCTTAGTAGACCATGTGGAAAGATATGCAGCCATATAGCACACTGTAATTATCATAGCAGCAGAAATATATGCTTTAAACCAGGCACTGATATATTCTTTCTCTACGCGTTTCGTAAAAAAAAAACAAAGTCTATTTCCTCAGGAAACAAACAGAATTCAAGCTGATAAGTAACAAACACCAATCACAAAATCAAAATAAGATTGGAACCACCTCTCACAGAGAAACAGGTGCAATGGATGGGCACCACGGAAGCAGTCTTGCCCAGGAGCTGTGGGTGGAACGAGCTGCCAAGTGGAGGGTGCACAAAGGGTCAGTAGATATAATAAAAGTGGACTGTTCTTAGTAGACAATGTGGAAACATTGTGAAGCCAACCGTGACCCAAGCCACCAGTGTAAATAGAAAACACTTATAGTTTTGTTTTTTTAAGTGTTTTCTATTTACACTGAATTTTGTTACTTTTTTAATATATATTTATATTTAAATATAAATTTTTTGAAATATAATATGAACTGACCCAATAGGAGAATTCATATGTTTACATCCATTTCTTTATCTATTTTAGAGAATTCCTGAAGACGTGGGAGCTCTCGAAACAGGTTGTAAGAAAAGTACAAGCAAAGGCTCAAGACGTGTATTAGCATGCACGTGCAAATGTACTGGCATGCACGTGCATACACACGTGCACGTTTAAATGGACTATTTAAGCTAAATGGCTTATTTAAGCTGGATTGTGACATGAACAAGTTGCTGAGTGGTCTTCACCTAGTTCCAGCTTTACCGGTGCCTGACCTGACCTGCATGACCTGGCTTGCCTCTGAGCTACCTTTGGATTCAGGTGTACCATTCGTGACCCTGGCTCGTACCGTGACTTTGCTTCTGTCTTACGTCCCTCTACTTCGCTGCCCGGATGTGAACTGATCCCTGTAATGATGTCCCGTCCAGGACACAGGAAAAGCTGTAGCAAGCGTCCACGTTGTTCACTCATTATAGGTCACCCATGACAGTCTTGCAGAACAGTTACACATTGCTGCAGTGATTACCCCCTCCCTCCTCCTCTAATTCATGGAATGTATAGGTTCTACACTTCAAAAGAGCTGTTATCTCAGCTCACAGACATCAGAAACCAGCACTTAGGGCCTGTGCAGAGGTGTAAACCGCAAACTGAGTCCTGGCAGAATGTCTGTTTCTTCTGTCCAGGCCTATCGTAAAATTTTGACCAAATCCATTAAGGATACCCAGAACTAATGGGGATTGTAAAAGGCAATCAGAGACCTCTGCCCAATTCAAAACTTAACAAATCCACACACGATTCATAAACTCAGACAGGAACATGACACATTAATAATTAGTATATATTTGGATGAGAAATGTCATACTGAATGAAATAAGGTCATACATGACCACACTAGCACATATAGAAGGGAAGATAGCTGTCAGATGCCTCCTTGGTGACAAGTTTATCCAAGCTACCCTGTGTTTAGTATCCCTGGATGCCAAATTCAATGCTGAACAACAATCTATCAGTTTCAAGAATGCAACCGTACATATTGGAAGATATGAATAGTGGTAAAAAACTGTCTGCAGAGGAGGGACCTGATATTGTCATAAACTCAGGACAGCCCATGGACCCTCCGTTTTATTGGTCAGGGACATCTGTCAACAGCCCTTTGATCCCAGAGAAAAAGGGAGATCCCTAACCAGTTGAGAGTTCTCTTTTACCATCAAAGCAGGAACATCTGTCAAGTTTGAGAACCGATAACACCTGGCTCATCGACTGACCTCTGATAACACCCAGGACATTGACTGCAAATATTCTTCCTCCTCAATTCTACCTTATTTTTGCTATTGCTGAATTATGCCTCTATTGCTAGCCCAGTGACAATCACTCTCAGCCTGCTGGCACCTAGATTGTGGTCCTGCGAGCTGGAAAATCTTTGTGCCGGGTGCAGCTGAGAGTGGCATTGTTACGTAAGTGACAGCGGGATGTGAGATTGGCCGGTCCTTCATCACAATCCCGACTTGTATCCAGACTCTGCCTTTGCCTGATATTCCTGTACCTTTCTGCCCAGCTGTTGATGACCTTTTGGCTCGCATCTTGGCTTTGCTTCTGTCTGCCGATCAAGTGCCACTGTCACGCCCCTGGTGGCTGAGCCTGACGTGTAGTGGTAAGCCTCTCGTAAGCCCCAATTTGAGTACCACAGACGAACCATGGGAGCCTCACAGGATCCAGTGGTGTAGAAACATAGTCAGGAGAGAGAGAGAGAGAGAGCCAAGCGCCGATCTGAGTGTAGCACAGCAGTAATTTTAATGACACACAATAAAATCGTTACTCACAAGAGGTCCATAAAAACAGGCATTGGTAAAATCCAAGAGGGGAAGGTGTCTGGGGTCACATCCGAGGTGGAACATCCAGTCAGGCGGTGCCGCTGTGATGAGGGAGGATAGCCGATGGCCTCATGTCGGAGGCGGGAGACGTGCAGGTCCTCTGTGGTGGTGGAGCAGCGTGGGACCGCTGGTCGGATGGTTGTGCCTGACAGCCTGAAGAAGGAGCGGAGCTCCGCAACGCGTCGCCGTTTGATTCCCTGCTGTCTCCGGAAGTGACGTCACAACCATCCGACCAGCGGTCCCACGCTGCTCCACCACCACAGAGGACCTGCACGTCTCCCGCCTCCGACATGAGGCCATCGGCTATCCTCCCTCATCACAGCGGCACCGCCTGACTGGATGTTCCACCTCGGATGTGACCCCAGAGACCTTCCCCTCTTGGATTTTACCAATGCCTGTTTTTATGGACCTCTTGTGAGTAACGATTTTATTGTGTGTCATTAAAATTACTGCTGTGCTACACTCAGATCGGCGCTTGGCTCTCTCTCTCTCTCTCTCTCCTGAAACCATACAGGGTCGCTTCACCCTCTACAAGCCTGCAGCCATCCAAGTGTCCAGCGATTGGATTACATTCCACCACCTGTCCACAGTATATTTTTGCAGTCACTCCACTGTCTATTTGCGCCACTTCTCTCCCCCCTTTGCCTAGAAACATAGTCAGTTCACCTTGGCAGAAGACGCAGGCTAACCTGAGGTGCGGAATCTAAGGGCTAACCGGTGTTTACCAGAGCTCCTGATGGTGGAGATGGATTTTGTTGCGTGTTAACACCAGGTTGCAGTCCTCAGGGTCGCAGCACCAGGGGGTGAGCAAGTCCAGATCCGGTAGCGGATAAACAGGTAGGGATAAGGCAGAAGCGTAGTAACAGGAACAAGCCGAGGTCGGGGCAGGCAGCAATCAAGCGAGGAAGGAGACAGGCTGGGTCGTCAAGCAGGATACAACAGGTTCAGGAATACAGGAGCAGCTGCAGACAAAACAGCAAGGGACAAGTGCGCCTGCTGCCCTTAAATAGGCCACTAGGTGCCAAACATAATGATTATTGCATGCGCATGGGCGCATCTATGCGTGGTCGCGTGCACGTGCCTTCACGCATACGCATGCACACTGGCGAACATTTGTTTGAGGCTAAACGGGCACAAGTGAGTCCACGCCTGCGCACTCCAGTGTGCCTCTGAGACATTACAGAATTATGCCTGGTGAGTTCCAGACAGCCACAATGTTCCAGTCTATGGTCCCTAACTGGTTGTCCATGGTCATCTGGATCCTGCAAGCAACAGCTGGCGCTGCCTTCTACATTGGCGCTTGTGCCACTCTGTGTCCTCACACCTCCTGTCACCACTACCAGGGTTTTTTGGACAAGAGGTGCAAGAGAAGCCCCTTATCTAGTTTGATCCCTCCCAGGTTTGTGATACAAGTTGACTATTTTTATGTTTTCTTGTTATGAATGCATTGCATACCAATATTAACCACATCAATACGGAGCACTTTCACCCCCTTCCTGCCCAGGCCGATTTTCAGCTTTCAGCGCTGTCGCACTTTGAATGACAATTGCGCAGTCACGCAACACTGTACCCATATGAAAACTTTCTTTTTTTCCCACACATAGATCTTTCTTTTGGTGGTATTAAATCACTGCTGGGGTTTACAGTATATTTTTTGTGCTACAAATAAAAAAGACAAAAAAAAAAGTTTCTTTGTTTCTGTTATAAGTTTTGTAAATAAGTAATTTTTATCCTTCACTGATGGGCACTGATGAGGATGAACTGATGACGTGGCACAGATGGGCTCTGATGAAGAAGCATGAATATGCAGCACCGATGGGCACTAAAAGGCTGCACTGATATGCAGCACTGATGGCCACTAATAGGCGGCAATGATGGGTACTGATAGGTCACACTGATGGGCACTGATAAGCGGCACTGATAGGCGCCAATGATGGGTACTGATGGGCAGCACTGATAGATGGCACTGATAGGCAGCACTGATGGCCACAAATAGGTGGCACTGATGGGTACTGATAGGCGGCACTGATGGGTACTGATAGATGGCACTGATAGGCAGCACTGATGGCCACTAATAGGTAGCACTGATGGGTACTGATAGGCGGCACTGATGGGCGGCACTGATAGATGGCACTGATAGGCAGCACTGATGGCCCCTAATAGGTAGCACTGATGGGCACTGATAGGCAGCAATGATGGGCACTGCTGGGTGGCACTGATAGATGGCACTGATAGGCAGCATGATGGCCACTAATAGGCGATACTGATGGGCATTGATAGGTGGCAATGATGGGCACTGATGGACAGCACTGATAGATGCTACTGATAGGCAGCACTGATGAGGAGGCACTGACCGGCATTACTGATGGGCACTGATTTGCATCACTGGCGGGCACTGGTAGGCATCACTGCTAATCTATGTGCTGATTATCAGCGCAGAACCCCCCCCCCCATCAGGAGAGCTACGTATCGGCACTCCTCTACTCGCGAATAGAGGAAAGCCGATAACCGACACTTCCTGGTTACAATGTGGTTAGCTGTGATTGGACACAGCTAATCATATGGCAAAGAGCCTACATCATAGGCTCTTTACTGAGGTTGGAGATGCTATGTGTGTCAGGGCGACACACCGGACTACCAATCGCAGCGATGCGTGCCCACGCGGGTAAGCGTGTGCGGCTTATCCTGCTGGACGTCATATGACGTCTAGTCAGGATAATGGAACCCACGCCTATCTGTCATTCTGCTGTAGGCTAGGTGGGAAGGAGTTTAAAGATTTTGGGCTCCTAGGCACAAGTGACATGGGGGCTGGGCACTGACATTGACACCAATGATAGGCCACTATTCCTTCCACTAACACCCACAACAAGGTACAATTCCTCCAACTGACACCAATAATGGGGCACTATTCCTCCCACTGACACCAAAGATAGGGCACAATTTCTCCCACTGACACCGACGATGGAGCAAAATTCCTTCCATTGACACCAACAATGGGGCACTATTCCTCCCACTCATACAACGATGGGGCACAATTCCTCCCACTGACACCAACAATGGGGCACAATGTTGGAATGTGAAGGCCTGGCTTGCAATCTCCCCTCTAATTCATCCCCAAGGTGTTCTTTCAGGTTGAGGTGCAGACCGGTCAAGTTCCTCAACCCCAAACTCACTCACCCATGTCTTTATGGACCTTGCTTTGTGCACTGGTGCACAGCCATGTTGAAACAGGAAGGGGACATCCCCAAACGATTCCCACAAAGTTGGGAGCAAAAAATTGTCCAAAATGTCTTGGTATGCTGACACCTTAAGGGTTCCCTTCACTGGAACTAAGGGGCCCAGTCCAACCCCTGAAAAACAACCCCACCCCATAATCCCCCCTCCACCAAAAGATTTGGACTAGTGCACAAAGTAAGATCCATAAAGACATGGATGAGTGAGTTGGGGGGGGACTTGACTGGCCTGCACAGAGTCCTGACCTCAACCCAATAGAACACCTTTGGGAGACTGCGAGCCAGGCCTTCTCGTCCAACATCAGTGCCTGACCTCACAAATGGGCTCCTGGAAGAATGGTCAAACATTCCCATAGACACACTCCTAAACCTTGTGGACAGCCTTCCCAGAAGAGTTGAAGCTGTTATAGCTGCAACGTGTGGGCCAACTCAATATTGAACCCTACGGACTAAGACTGGGATGCCAATAAAGTTCATGTGCGTGTAAAGGCATGCGTCCCAATACTTTTGGTAATATAGTGTATTACGTACATCATCTTTCTATAAATATATATTTTACTTGGGATGGTAATTTTTTACAGGGGGGGGGGGGGGAACTAGAACTGGGATCAGGAAAAAAGGGGAGGTACAGGATGCAGGGTAAGAAAAAGATCAGGAGCAGGATAAATGGCAAGCAGTTCATGGCTAGTAGGGCCGGTGCTACCATTAGGCAAACTAGGTAACCGCCTAGGGTGCACTACTGCCTAGGGGGCAGCCATGGCATGTCCTAAGAAGACAGCGGCATGTCAAGAAACTGCTCCCCTGCAGCTGCTGAATGCCTAAGTGAGGGAGGGGAGGAGAAGCCAGCTGCAGGACGGAAATGGAGGGGATTGGTTTCTCTATATGCCAACCCTCCTATTCGGGTCCTGCTGCCCTGCTGTGATCTCTCAGCCCCGCTGTTTTCTCTCTCCTGGCCCCGCTGGGCTCTCTCCCAGCTCCGCTGTTTTCTCTCTCCCGGCCCCGTTGTGCTCTCTCCCAGCCCTGTTGTTGTCTCTCTCCCAGCCCCGCTGTTGTTTCTCTCCCAACCCCGCTGTGCTCTCTCCCAGCCCCACTGTGCTCTCTCCCAGCCCCGCTGTTATCTCTCTCCCGGCCCCGCAGTGCTCTCTCCCAGCCCCGCTGTTTTCTCTCTCCCGGCCCCGCTGTGCTCTCTCCCAGCCCCGCTGTTTTCTCTCTCCCGGCCCCGCTGTGCTCTCTCCCAGCCCCGCTGTTTTCTCTCTCTCTGCCCCGCTGTGCTCTCTCCTAGCCCCGCTGTTTTCTCTCTCCCGGCCCCGCTGTGCTCTCTCCCAGCCCCGCTGTTTTCTCTCTCCCGGCCCCGCTGTGCTCTCTCCCAGCTCCACTGTTTTCTCTCTCTCGGCCCCGCTGTGCTCTCTCCAAGCCCTGCTGTTGTCTCTCTCCCAGCCCCGCTGTTGTTTCTCTCCCAACCCCGCTGTGCTCTCATCCAGCCCCACTGTGCTCTCTCCCAGCCCCACTGTTATCTGTCTCCCGGCCCCGCTGTGCTCTCTCCTAGCCCGCTGTTTTCTCTCTCCTGGCCCCGCAGTGCTCTCTCCCACCCCGCTGTTTTCTCTCTCCCGGCCCCGCAGTGCTCTCTCCCAGCCCCGCTGTTTTCTCTCTCCCAGCCCCGCTGTGCTCTCTCCCAGCCCCGCTGTTTTCTCTCTCCCGGCCCCGCTGTGCTCTCTCCCAGCCCCGCTGTTTTCTTTCTCCCAGCCCCGCAGTGCTCTCTCCCAGCCCCGCTGTTTTCTCTCTCCCGGCCCCGCTGTGCTCTCTCCCAGCTCCACTGTTTTCTCTCTCTCTGCCCCGCTGTGCTCTCTCCAAGCCCTGCTGTTGTCTCTCTCCCAGCCCCGCTGTTGTTTCTCTCCCAACCCCACTGTGCTCTCATCCAGCCCCACTGTTTTCTCTCCCAGCCCCGCTGTTTCCTCTCTTCCGGCCCCGCTGTGCTCTCTCCCAGCCCCGCTGTTTTCTCTCTCCCGGCCCCACAGTGCTCTCTCTCAGCCCCGCTGTTTTCTCTCTCCCGGCCCCGCTGTTTTCTCTCTCCCGGCCCCGCTGTGCTCTCTCCCAGCTCTGCTGTTTTCTCTCTCCCGGCCCCGCTGTTTTCTCTCTCCCGGCCCCACTGTGCTCTCTCCAAGCCCTGCTGTTGTCTCTCTCCCAGCCCCACTGTTGTTTCTCTCCCAGCCCCACTGTGCTCTCTCCCAGCCCCGCTGTGCTCTCTCCCGGCCCCGCTGTTATCTCTCTCCCGGCCCCGCTGTGCTCTCTCCTAGCCCCGCTGTTTTCTCTCTCCCGGCCCCACAGTGCTCTCTCCCAGCCCCGCTGTTTTCTCTCTCCCGGTCTCGCTGTGCTCTCTCCCAGCCCCGCTGTTTTCTCTCTCCCAGCCCCGCTGTTTTCTCTCTCCCGGCCCCGCAGTGCTCTCTCCCAGCCCCGCTGTTTTCTCTCTCCCGGCCCCGCTGTGCTCTCTCCCAGCCCCGCTGTTTTCTCTCTCCCGGGCCCACTGTGCTCTCTCCCAGCGCCCCCCACCTCCTCCCCCTCAGGATGGAGCATGGGGAAAGGGCCAGTAAATGTGTAATTAATCGGCACCTTCCTTGGCTGAAATAACAGTCAGTGATTTTTTTTTTTTACTGTTGCATGCTGCAAGATTGGAAATATAGCAGTTTCAAGTTTTGTTGTTTTTATATTTTCCCCTGTTTTAAAAAAAAAAATATTTTTTTTCATGGGGGGGGGGGGGTGGGAAGGTTGAAAGTACAGTCCAGCACTGGCCCTGCTGACAAGCAAGGCAAAACACTGAAGCAAAGTGTAATAGTAGAGAAGGGACCAAATATCCTCCCAGCAGCCAGCATCAGGTGGACTGATTGTTGGGAGACACCTGCTGGTGGTCACTAAAATGACACCCTCCCAGTCTGGGAAGTATAGTGCCACCAGCAGGTGATCCAGGTTCAGACAAGCTGATTGGCCATTATAAAAATCACTTCCATTCACATTCACTCTACACGTGGACACAGAGAAACAAACAGCCATTTCTTCAGAATAACAGAAGGTAGGAACCTGCAGCAGAGTTTGTAAAAATCCTTGCAATGTACAGAGATCACACAGAGGGGAATGTTTTTTTTTCTCAACAAAGGTGGAGTTACTCTTTAACCACTTACCGACCAGCCGGCGGCAGGTTGGCAATTTCCCACAAATCGCCATGCCTGTACTTTGTATTTTGGAGAATTTTGTGAGCACTAGGAAGAAGCACGACATGTCAGGTATCTATTTACTCGTAAGCGTAACATCATCTTTCACATTATAGAATAAAATTGGGCTAACGTTACTGTTTTCTTATTTTTTAATTCAAAAAAAGTGTATTTTTTCCAAAAAAATTGCGTTGCGCAAATACAGTGTGATAAAAAATATTGCAACGATCTCCATTTTATTCCCTAGGGTATCTGCTAAAAAAAAAAATATATATATATATATATATATATATATATATATAGATAGATATATCTATATATATATAAAACGTTTGGGGGTTCTAAGTCATTTTCTAACAAAAAAAACTTTTTGATTTTAACTTGTAAACAACAAGTGTCAGAATTAGGCCCGGGTCCTTAAGTGTTTTAAATGAATGGGCTGCTAACGCACCCTGAGGCGCCGAATATCGTAAGCGATCCCTTTTTTTTTTTTGCAGTGTAACTTTTACACATGTCCTGTGTAAGGGGGGCGCTGCGTTAGTGTGTTGGGGGGCATCATTAAAATGAAATGGCTCCTATTGTGTGTTACTGCAACATGCGATAACGTGTGCATTCCCACGTTGCTGCGTTTGTGTAAATGAGGGGCTCAGTCTCTATCAGGCGACGATCCGGCGGCGTAACGAGAGAAGGAAGCTTCCGATGTTGTGGCCGGGGTTCTAAAGATAGAAAATCAGAAGAGAGAATTAAACACGTAATAACACTGTCTGCCGAGCGTAGAGAAGAGCGGCGCGGCAGCGCAATGTGTTTCGGAAGATCTGATTGGAGATCCCATTCATTAGACTTGTCTGGAATGGATCACTAACTGTTTAATTGCAGATTTCAAAGCCTTTTGGCTGGCTGGGGGTTTATTCATGATTATCGGGAGTCTGGATTACTAATTGATTAAATACAATTGTGTCTGCCTCTGCTGCCGCAAGAGCTCGCAGATGGATGCGGATTAAAGGGGAACTCCAGCCCAACACACATACCGTGCTTGCTATAAGATTTCCAGAGCAAAGCACGTGCAGCTTCATGGCGGCGTGTCTGCCTCTGTGCTATGAACTGGGTGTACAGCCAGCTGCAGACCCATGCAGGAGTCATCAGTTGTCATTACATAGCTAATTGTAGAAGTCATCACTTGGTTTCTATTAGGGATCGACCGATAACGTTTTTTTATTGCCGATACCGATATTTTGGTCATCGCATATCGGTATTGGCCCATATTTTCATACATTAAATACATTCTTTTTACATTTTTTTTTTTTTTTTTTACAGGTACTCTTGTGGAGGGATCTGGGGGTCTAAACCCCCCCCCCCCCCAAACCCCTCCTCTGCACTTAAAAGCATTCAAAACGCCAAGTTTGGCTGTTTTGAATGCGGTCAGTTTTTTTCAATCTGGCGCCGAATACCCGGAAGTGATGTCATGACACCACTTCCGGGTTTTTACATTTAGACCCAATCAGAGCCGAATGCGGCTTTGATCGGGTCTTCTCTTCAGCGGCCGTGCAGGCTGGTTGCCCGGGTCTCCCGGTGGGACAGGAGACCCGGGCGAGCCGTGGAAGGTGGCGGGGGGGGGGGGGAACGTCCCCTCCCGATCCTTGTAATGACAGCCGAGCGGCTTCTCAGCCGGTTGTCATTACAAGTCAGCCGACCATCGGCTATGGACGCCGGTACCGGGGTGATGCCTCTAGCTGCAGGCATCACTCTGCTACAGCACTTTCCGAAACATCGGCAATATTGGTCACCTTGGTGGCCAATTCCGATATATATCCGGGAAAGTGCAGATCGGCCCTCAATTTATAGGCTTTGCCGATAATCGGTCGATCCCTAGTTTCTATGCTTCTCTATGCAATACAGACAGATCTTGGCTGGTGGGAGGGGCCTGCAGGGTGCTGCATAGCTCCCAACTGTCCCTGATTTGGAGGGACTATCCCTGTTTTGGAACAAAGTCCCCTCTGTTTCCTCCTGATTTGCCCTCATTTTGGTCTGATCTATATAGTTGTATATAAAATGCATTTTTTTTATCATTCAAAAACTGCTTCCCAGTACTAAACCTTTCATCCAATTTCTAAGTTTCTGCGTTTGTAAATTTCAAAATCCAGTATAAAGGAATAGTAGTGGTGAAAAAAAAAAATCACTTGTGGGTTTAACTAATCATACAGTATATTTTGTATAATTCTCCTTTAAGGGGGCGTGGCATGGGTGTGTCCTATGTCTACATACTTTTGCTAATAGGTGTCCCTCGCTCCTATCCCATAAAGTAGGGAGGTATGGTGCTGTACATATAGTAGCTCCCTGAAAATGTCATAGCACCCTGCCTGTGATATACTGCAGATTACCAGTCCTTAGATGTGGTGGCTGAATTTGTTTTCTTTTTTCAGACTAGAGATCAGCAAATACAAAATCTGAGTGTCCCGGAGATGAAGGACAGAACACTCCCTGTACCTTCGGACATATTGCTGGACGGCGTGATCTCCGGACTAATAATAGGAGCAAAGGTCCAGTGATGACATCACAGTACAGGAGATGGGGAAGTCAGATGTGCTCTGCTGCCACCTACTGACCACCACCTTTGAAGGGGAAAACATCACTGACCACCAATGACATGGGTAAGGGGGGGGAGATGCCCCCACTAACTAGTTAGACCATTGAAGGGAATTGCATCACTGACCACCATTGACATGGGTAGATAGAGGGGGTGCCACCGGGGGGGCGGGGGTGACATCACTAACTAGTAAGACCATTGAAGGGAAAGGCATCAATGACCACCAATGCCATGGGTAGAGGGGGTGCAACCAGGGGGAGGGGGATATCACTAACTAGTAGGACCCTTGAAGGAAACATATCACTGACCGCCAATGCCATGGGTAGAGCAAGTGCCACCAGGAGAGGGGGGGGCATCACTAACTAGTAAGACCCTTAAGGGAAACATATCACTGACCACCAATACCATGGGTAGAGCAAGTGCCACCGGGAGGGGGGGGGACATCACTAACTAGTAAGACCATTGAAGGGAAACGCATCACTGACCACCAACGACATGGGTAGAGGTGCCACCAGGGGGGACACCACTAACTAGTAAGACCATTGAAGGGAAATTCATCACTGACCACCAATAACATGGGTAGAGGGGGGGCACCACTAACTAGTAAGACCATTGAAAGGAAATACATCACTGACCACCAATAACATGGGTAGAGGGGGTGCCACTGGGGGGTGGGGGGGAGACACCACTAACTAGTAAGACCATTGAAGGGAAAGGCATCACTGACCACCAATGACATGGGTAGAGGTGCCACTGGGGGGGCTACCACTAACTAGTAAGACCATTGAAGAGAAACGCATTGCTGACCACTAATGACATGGGTATAGGGAATGCCACCCGGGGGGGGGGGGGTTACACCACTAACTAGTAAGACCATTGAAAGGAAATGCATCACTGACCACCAATGACATGGGTAGAGGTGCCACCGGGGGGACACCACTAACTTGTAAGATCATTGAAGAGAAACGCATTGCTGACCACTAATGACATGGGTAGAGGGGATGCCACCGGGGGGGGGGGGGTGGGGGGGGGTGGACAACACTAACTAGTAAGACCATTGAAGGGAATGCATCACTGACCACCAACAACATGGGTAGAGGTGCCACCGGGGGGACACCACTAACTAGTAAGACCATTGAAGAGAAACGCATTGCTGACCACTAATGACATGGGTAGAGGGGATGCCACCGGGGGGGGGGGGGGGGGCTACCACTAACTAGTGAGACCATTGAAAGGAAATACATCACTGACCACCAATAACATGGGTAGAGGGGGTGCCACTGGGGGATGGGGGGGGGGGGAAACCACTAACTAGTAAGACCATTGAAGGGAAGCGCATCACTGACCACCAATGACATGGGTAGAGGGGATGCCACCGGGGGGGGGGGGCTACCACTAACTAGTGAGACCATTGAAAGGAAATACATCACTGACCACCAATAACATGGGTAGAGGAGGTGCCACTGGGGGATGGGGAGGGGGGAAACCACTAACTAGTAAGACCATTGAAGGGAAGCGCATCACTGACCACCAATGACATGGGTAGAGGTGCCACCGGGGGGGGACACCACTAACTTGTAAGACCATTGAAGAGAAACGCATTGCTGACCCCTAATGACATGGGTAGAGGGGGTGCCACCGGGGGGACGGGACACCACTAACTAGTGAGACCATTGAAGGGAAGCGCATCACTAACCACCAATAACATGGATGGCGGGGGTTCCACGGGGGGAGTATATCACTAACTAGTAAGACCATTGAAGGAAAAACGACCACCGATGACATGGGTAGAGGGGGTGCCAATGGGGGGGGGGAACATTACTGGCTATTAAGACCATTGAAGGGAAACATTGGAACACCAATGGTTCGCAATTCCATGAGCGTGAGCAATTTTGAAGCATGACATGTTGGGTATCTATTTACTTGGCATGACCTCATCTTTCACATTATGAAAAAAAATCGGGCTAACGTTACTGTTTTTTTGTCAATGTATTTTTTCCAAACAAATTGTGTTTGAAAGACCACTGCGTGAAATGTCGGGGCCCCTGATCCCATGGAATGCCGTGTACTCGGCTCCTAGAGATGAGACTCCTGTACAGGAAATGCCGGGGCCCCTGATCAGATGGAATGCAGTGTACTCGGCTCCTAGAGATGGGGCCCCTGTACAGGAAATGTCGGGGCCCCTGATCCCATGGAATGCCGTGTACTCGGCTCCTAGAGATGAGACTCCTGTACAGGAAATGCCGGGGCCCCTGATCCCATGGAGTGCCGTGTACTCGGCTCCTAGAGATGGGGCCCCTGTACAGGAAATGCCGGGGCCCCTGATCAGATGGAATGCAGTGTACTCGGCTCCTAGAGATGAGACCCCTGTACAGGAAATGTCGGGGCCCCTGATCCCATGGAATGCCGTGTACTCAGCTCCTAGAGATGAGACCCCTGTACAGGAAATGTCAGGGCCCCTGATCCCATGGAATGCCGTGTACTCGGCTCCTAGAGATGAGACCCCTGTACAGGAAATGTCGGGGCCCCTGATCCCATGGAATGTCGTGTACTCGGCTCCTAGAGATGAGACCCCTGTACAGGAAATGTCGGGGCCCCTGATCCCATGGAATGCCGTGTACTCGGCTCCTAGAGATGAGACCCCTGTATAGGAAATGTCGGGGCCCCTGATCCCATGGAATGCCGTGTACTCGGCTCCTAGAGATGAGACTCCTGTACAGGAAATGCCGGGGCCCCTGATCAGATGGAATGCAGTGTACTCGGCTCCTAGAGATGAGACCCCTGTACAGGAAATGTCGGGGCCCCTGATCCCATGGAATGCCGTGTACTCGGCTCCTAGAGATGAGACCCCTGTACAGGAAATGTCGGGGCCCCTGATTCCATAGAATGCTGTGTACTCGGCTCCTAGAGATGGGACCCCTGTATGGGAAATGTCGGGGCCCCTGATCCCATGGAATGCCGTGTACTCGGCTCCTAGAGATGAGACCCCTGTATAGGAAATGTCGGGGCCCCTGATCCCATGGAATGCCGTGTACTCGGCTCCTAGAGATGAGACTCCTGTACAGGAAATGCCGGGCCCCTGATCAGATGGAATGCCGTTTACTCGGCTCCTAGAGATGAGACCCCTGTACAGGAAATGTCGGGGCCCCTGATCCCATGGAATGCCGTGTACTCGGCTCCTAGAGATGAGACCCCTGTATAGGAAATGTCGGGGCCCCTGATCCCATGGAATGCCGTGTACTCGGCTCCTAGAGATGAGACCCCTGTACGGGAAATGTCGGGGCCCCTGATCCCATGGAATGCCGTGTACTCGGCTCCTAGAGATGAGACCCCTGTACAGGAAATGCCGGGGCCCCTGATAAGATGGAATGCCGTGTACTCGGCTCCTAGAGATGGGGCCCCTGTACAGGAAATGTCGGGGCCCCTGATCCCATGGAATGCTGTGTACTCGGCTCCTAGAGATGAGACCCCTGTACAGGAAATGTCGGGGCCCCTGATCCCATGGAATGCCGTGTACTCGGCTCCTAGAGATGAGACCCCTGTACAGGAAATGTCGGGGCCCCTGATTCCATAGAATGCTGTGTACTCGGCTCCTAGAGATGGGACCCCTGTATGGGAAATGTGGGGGCCCCTGATCCCATGGAATGCCATGTACTCGGCTCCTAGAGATGGGACCCCTATATGGGAAATGTGGGGGCCTCTGATTACAAGGAATGCCGTGTACTTGGCTCCTAGAGATGAGACCCCTGTACAGGAAATGTCGGGGCTCCTGATCCCATGGAATGTCGTGTACTCGGCTCCTAGAGATGAGACCCCTGTACAGGAAATGTCGGGGCCCCTGATCCCATGGAATGTCGTGTACTCGGCTCTTAGAGATGAGACCCCTGTACAGGAAATGTCGGGGCCCCTGATCCCATGGAATGCCGTGTGCTCGGCTCCTAGAGATGAGACCCCTGTACAGGAAATGTCGGGGCCCCTGATCCCATGGAATGCCGTGTACTCGGCTCCTAGAGATGAGACCCCTGTACAGGAAATGTCGGGGCCCCTGATCCCATGGAATGCCGTGTACTTGGCTCCTAGAGATGAGACCCCTGTACAGGAAATGTCGGGGCCCCTGATCCCATGAAATGCCGTGTACTTGGCTACTAGAGGTGGGACTCCTGTACAGGAAATGTCGGGGCCCCTGATCCCATGGAATACTGTGTACTCGGCTCCTAGAGATGATACCGCTGTACAGGAAATGTCGGGGCCCCTGATTCCATGGAATGACGTGTACTCGGCTCCTAGAGATGAGACCCCTGTACAGGAAATGCCGGGGCCCCTGATAAGATGGAATGCCGTGTACTCGGCTCCTAGAGATGGGACCCCTGTATGGGAAATGTCGGGGCCCCTGATCCCATGGAATGCCGTGTACTCGGTTCCTAGAGATGAGACCCCTGTATGGGAAATGTCGGGGCCCCTGATCCCATGGAATGCCGTGTACTTGGCTCCTAGAGATGAGACCCCTGTACAGGAAATGTCGGGGCCCCTGATCCTATGGAATGCCGTGTACTCGGCTCCTAGAGATGAGACCCCTGTACAGGAAATGTCGGGGCCCCTGATCCTATGGAATGCCGTGTACTCGGCTCCTAGAGATGAAACCCCTTTCAGCTCTGAGCCATTCCACGCCATCCCCCCTCCCATCCAGGACACAACGCCTGCAGAATACTGAATCTCCCGCACGCCTCACCGCCCCCACCTAGTGGCCTCCTTTTGAAATGGCGGCGCGGAGAGCGTAGAGGAAGGATCGCTGGGAGAGCTTCTAATTGGCTTCCTAGTTTTCATATCAAAGAGAGACAAATGTGAATTGAGGACAGTGGCATGTTTAATAAGCTAAATTTAGCATAATGACAGCTGTTGGGAGCTGGGAGTGAGGCGCACTGATGTTTCCTTCTGCTATTTGATGTGCGAGTCCTTTCTAAATAGACAAGGAGCCAGGACTCGGGTATTATCTTCGCCAAGCGCTAATTACCAAGTATACACGCTATACTGCAAATGGCAAAACACTGGACTGCCTTTAAAGCTGATCTCCAGTCTCCCCCCCCCCCCCCTTTGGGTCCTTTGTATTGAACAATCTGCCTGGGTGTCATTCATTCGCAGAAGAGCGCCTTTGCTACGGGGTTCCGAGTATTAAAAATAATTGCTGTGCGATGTGCAATCATCTTATCACAGAATCTTCACTATATTTTGCACAATATAGGCTCATCGGTGCCATCTAGTGGCAACAATGCAGTATTTTTCCTGATATAGCTCAATCCATTAAAAATACCATTTTATGACCACTAGATGGCGACCATAGGGAATCAA